>NW_013952860.1:176792-183259 GCF_001266775.1 Austrofundulus limnaeus | reverse complement strand
ATCCTTCAACACAGAGCATCTTCAGAAGACAAGCTGATAAAATAAATGTTAAAAATCTGTATTGTTTGACACAAGTGCTTATTGAACCTAAAGCCTTAAAAAGTTTACAGATACTTTGACGCAGCAGTTTTTCATGATCCATGTTTCCAATGATCAGAAAGCCATGGAGGAAGAGGAGGAGGAGGAAGAGGAGACGGAGACGAAGCCCGACCCCCTTCATCAGCTGATTCTACACTTCAGCCGCACAGCTCTGACAGAAAAGCTGTAAGGCCGTCCCGCAGCGTCCTCCGCTCACCTGTGTGTCCTCACTGCACCTGTCTGACCCCTGCCCTGTTTTCTCCTGGCAGGAAACTGGACGTGGACCATCTGTACATGTCGTACGCCGACATCATGGCAAAGGTTGGTCCACGGCGTGCCGTAAACTCAGGAGAGTCGAGTGGGAGCAGGATGTAAAGATGTCTCCTCTCTCTCCCATCAGAGCTGTCACATTGGTGAGGAGGACGAAGGGGGAGAGCAGGAGGGGGAGGAGCCGTCCTTTGAGGTGCGACAGACAGAGATGGTATGGGGGGGGACCAGGGGAGGGGAGACAGGGGAGTCAGCGGAGAAGCAGCTCCCCGAGCACTGAGTGACCACACCGTGACATCACACTCGGCACACGGCCCCCCCACCGCCCAACCACAGCATTTTTTCTCTCTCCTCCGTCCACTCACACACCCCCGTCTCACTTCCTGCAGTGGACTGACCAGTGCATGCCTCTGCTGGACCATCGGTGTCTGTTCCTAAACTGCATGGTGGAGTGCAGAGAGATGGTGCAGCTAAAGACGACAAAATCAAAGCCAGAGATAAAACAAGCCCCCCGAGCTTTAACTGGTTCAGAATCACAGTTTCCAAACCTGATCAGGCTCAGAACAAGAAGCTGAGATGAACAGGCTCGGACACTGTGATGATGTAGTTCTGAAGATCCTCTGCTTGGCTGGAAGGGCAGCTTCACCTCAGCCCGGTTGGTTTGTTCACAGCGTGTGTTTACATGGTGGTTTTTCTCCTGCAAGGATAAATTCACCTGGTTATTATTTACCTCTGAAACCCTCTGAACCATCATCTATTCAGGGCAGCAACTAACGATGATTTTAACAACCGATGATTTTAACAACCGATGATTTTAATAACCTATTATTTTAACAACCGATGATTTTAACAACCGATGATTTTAACAACCGATGATTTTAACAACCGATGATTTTAACAACTGATGATTTTAACAACCGATGATTTTAACAACCGATGATTTTAACAACCGATCAATCGATTATTTTAACAACCGATTATTTTAACAACCGATCAATCGATTGTTTTAACAACCGATGATTTTAACAACCGATGATTTTAACAACCGATGATTTTAACGACTGATGATTTTAACGACCGATTATTTTAACGACCGATTATTTTAACGACCGATTATTTTAACAACCGATGATTTTAACAACCAATAATTTTAACGACCGATTATTTTAATGACCGATTATTTTAATAACCGATCAATCGATTATTTTAATAACCGATCAGTCGATTATTTTAATAACCGATCAGTCGATTATTTTAATAACCAATCAATCGATTATTTTAATAACCGATCAGTCGATTATTTTAATAACCAATCAGTCGATTATTTTAATAACCGATCAGTCGATTATTTTAATAACCGAATAATCATCAGTTATTTTTTCGATTAATTGGTTAAAAAAACATTTAGACTACCAGACCATACTATACCAGACCAGACCAGACGGTGCCATTGCATACCATATCATATCATTTCAGGCCAGGCCTACTGGTGCATTCTGGAGAAAAGGCACTTTTAGAAAGGAAGTTAAATATCTCCTCCCCTTTGCTTTGCATTTTTGCTATAAATGCAAGAAAACTTAAATAAAATAAACATTTAAAGAAGGAAGTCCTTCAAGGCCTAAATATCTGACTGAAAGAAATCAACCTGGAAACTGCAATCTGAAACAAATTTATTTTTAGATTCACARTATGTGCAGCAGTCCACACAATGCAACAAAAACTGTACAAAAACTGTCATGGCTTTAACTGTTCATTTAATCTCAACACAGAATCATTTAATGAAATAATGCAAGGTTGGTACCTTATTTAAGACCTAATTAAGTCCTTATGAAATGTGTTGAAACACTTTTAATCAATTATTTCAGTTGATTTTTATCAGTTTGTTGTTGCAGCACTTGATGGTTCTAAACTGACGTCCTGAGTCGTTCCATTCTGTTGGACAAAGATGTGATAGAATGGAGGTTGGCCAGGCTGCCCTCACACCCCCACCTGTAAAAAAACCAAAACAAAAAGACACCTGTACGAACAAACTGCCAGTCATCAGGTGCAGCACTGACTGATTTGTTCTTTTCATCTCAGTCTGTGGGATGAGTTCGTCCTCGTGCGTCAGGACAGATTCTCTGTAGGAACTGAACAAAGAAGCTGCAGCTCAGAAACACCACCATGTGGACACATTTACTGTTCCTTTCGTGCACAGACATGTCCTGACAACCAGCATGAAGCCCTGAAACGGGCCTTCTAACAGTAAAAGGAGCCATTTTTGTCTTGACGTTGTGCACCTGTGGTCGGCCTCGCACCACCCCTTCCTGACTCACACCTGCTGCTGCTTCCTGTAGCTCGTCTTAAAGCTCGGTTTGGAGTTCTAACACACGACTGACTTTGTCTTCACTTTGAATTGGACAATGCTAACAAGTCCCCCTCTCTGTGCTCACGAAGAACTACAGTAAAACACAGACACACACACACACACACACACACAATCACACAGAATAAAGAGACGGAACGACCAACAGGAGCTCTGTAAGCAGAGGAAAGTCCACGCATCAGATTTTATCCACGTCAGGCTGACGAGGGAGGGGGGTGGAGGGAGGGTAGGTGTAGTTCTGTGTGCTTTGGGGGGCTTTGTGCATGGTGTGCAGTGGGTGGACCAGAATAACCTCTTTTATCAACAGGATGGTTGTTATTGCACCTGTGAGGACTTACAGGAAGTACAGCTATGGTACTTCAGTGATCATAAATATGGTTATTTATTAGAAAAATGTACTTTTTTATAAACCTGCTCAGTGTTGGAAATAAATTTAGAAATAAATGAATTAGAAAAATAGATTTTTAAGTTAATATTTGATTGTTACTATGTGCATTTTTGCTTTTGCGTTTTTAAAGAACCAATTTTTTTCTAGAATCTAAAAAGAGCCTTAAATTGTTGAAGTGCTTGTGACATGCAAATGCTTCATATACAAAAAGTCAAAGATAACGTCTATCTGTTTTAGAAACTTGGCATAATACACATGAATTTATACATTTTGTCACATAACTGACAGATTTTCTTTTGAACTCAGCTCAGTAAAAGTAAAACAGGAAGTGACATCAAATGGGAACTCTTCAAGAAAAGGAACTTCCTGGTCTTTGTTTATTAAAACTCATCTCTCTGATAGTGACTTCAAAATAACCTAAAGAAGCATCAGATTCTTCTCTACGGTCTGTGTTGTTAGTATTGTAGCAACACTCTGCTCACATGCAGACATTCCCCTTTGACATCACTTCCTGTTTCTTCACATGTGAATATTTCAAGAACGATTCTTCTCAGTGGTGTGAAATTTGATTTGCAACACCTTATTAATGCTATTTTTCCAAAAATTCATTCATATCTAATACAAAAATTTGATGTCACAGGCACTTTAAAGAGATCCGTGATTAGTTGTAACATTAGACTTTATTTGATAAACATTTATTTTAACTGTAAAATAAAGACTGTAAAAATACTGTAGGATGTTTAGTTTTTATCATTTTTAAAATATATTAACACGGACAGAGCCATTTTATTTCCACACAAAGCATTCTGGGTAAATGATGACGTGGATAGGTCCTCGGTGCGAGGCTGCTAGCGAGCTATATCCACCCTGAAGGTGAATCTTGGTCAATATCTGATGATCGACTCTTTTAAATGAAACCAGAGAGCGTTGACAGAGAGGAGAAGGTAGAAATGACTCAGCCTGGAACTGAAAATATGGATGGAGGACAACAGTTTAGCTTGTTTGTTGCGCTAGCGCCAAATTAATACATGTAAAGCAATATCGCGTCAGCGCTAAAGCTAACAGGCTAATCTGAGGTTCTTCTTCCATGAAGCAGCTCTGTTGTCCTCCATCCATCTTTTCAGTTCCAGGCTGAGTCATTTCTACCTTCTCCTCTCTGTCAACGCTCTCTGGTTTCATTTAAAAGAGTCGATCATCAGATATTGTCCAAGATTAACCTTCAGGGTGGATATAGCTCGCTAGCAGCCTCGCACCGAGGACCTATCCACGTCATCATTTACCCAGAATGCTTTGTGTGGAAATAAAATGGCTCCACCCGTGTAATATATTTTTTAAATTTTAGTTTAAAAATGTACAAAACTGAACATCCTACAGTGTTTTTACAGTCTTTATTTTATAGTTAAAATAAATGTTTATCAAATAAAGTTTAATGTTACAACTAATATGGATCCATTTAAAGTTGATAAAACTGCAGTCGTAGGACAGAGAAACCTTCAATCTGAAGGCACAGGTTGCACGACGTGTATCTGACAGGAGGAGTGTGTGTGTGTTTGTGTTATTCTCTGGGACTGTTGTGTGTTTGCACCTCAGGAGGATGTTGAGAGCTGGAATAACTGCCTCCATCACTAATACACATCGTGTGCGAGGGAGAGTGTGTGTGTCTGATAAACCCAGAAACCGTCTCTAAACGGTTCAAGCTTTCATCACAAAATATTTGATTGTTATCAAAGTAGAACTGAAATATCACAAAATTTTATTTCCTGATACCGTATCGATTCTCTAAAGCACTCTATTAATTGTAATGTTGTACTTTTGATTATCAGCAGTCAGCCAGCCGTTTGGCTGATTTAAGAAGAAATATAAAATACAAAATCAGTTCTCACCGTTGTTCAGTGTTCTTCCCATTGCATCAAAAACAATCTGTATTTATTAGATTTATAAAGCATAGGCCTGTCAAAATGAGCAATAAATCAATTAATCTCATAAATTAAAATGAGGTTGATAATTTCTAATTTCCTGCATGTTTGTTTTCTTTACGTCTTCCTCTTTTCTGCTCTTTAMTGTAGGGAGGAGTGAACTCAACGTCAGCTGTTTCCAGTTGCTTCATGATCTCTAACTCCGTAGCATCAGAGCCGCATGAACAGGCATTTAGCTAGCTAGCTTAGCTGCTCCTTCTTTCAGCTGGTGACTCCTCAGGGCGCCCTCCTTGGGTTCTCCGAGTTTTTTTTATTTATTATTATTTATACTACGTGTTTTTTTCAAACTTGGTAAGCAGCAGGACTGAACTGATTTTATGATTTCACGTGATTTTATCGCTCCTGGTCCGTTCGTAGCTTTACCTAAATTTCATTAACTTCCATAAATTTCGTAAGTGGYGTGCAGGCGATCTTAGTTGTTTTTAGAAACCAGAGGGAGACACAAAGAATAAACTGCACCRGCATGGATAAGAGGTGGGGCCTGATTTTACCACTTCAGCAGCTGCCGTTGTGTTTTCACAACCTCTGACTCAGGTCAGTTCGTAACTTTTTAATGTACGCAAATATTATAAACKTTCATAAACCTCTGTAAAGTGTTCTAAAATGGTCTCCAAACAATGTTATTGTTTATCGCAATAATTTCTGAGGCCAAATTTGTTATGGTGACAGGGCTAGTAATGCATGGTGTGCCGTTCAAACTGAATTTTTTTTTATTTGAATCTTTAGCAGRGAAAAATGGCAACATATCGACTTACATGATCACAATATATCATATCACGACAACTGTGACGTGATATTAGAGTCAAAATCAGTTTTATTATTGCCTTTGTCAATGAACAGGACTCACAGACTAGGAATATGCTTTGGTGTAAAGGTGCAAATAAGTATAAAATATAAGAAATATAGAAAAAACAGGATTAAAAAGAAAAAATAGATTAAATTTTAAAATATAAAACATGTACACTAATTCAAACAGTACTCAGAGAGACAATATAGTTGGAGTAGTGCAATTAAATGCATCATTTACCAATACACAGCTTTATTTTGTAGCCCATTTGCACATAAACAGGGATGCTGATCCATCAAGTTTGGCTGGAAACAGCTAAAATGTTCCTGACGGTCAGAATGATGTCTTCACAGCAGCAAGTTTATTATCTTGGAAGTTTAATTTACTCCTAAAATATCATCCAGTAATATTTACAATAATATTAAAATCCAAGTATTTGCTGGTAAATTTCACAAGACAGTTTGTAAATTAGTTAATTAAAATTAAAACATTAGAAAGTCCCCATATTTCACTTGTTTTCACACTAGTTGAGTTAAATATCTGTGAATCAGAGCTGTGTGTGTGTGTGTGTGTGTGTGTGTGTGTGTGTGTGTGTGTGTGTGTGTG
>NW_013952860.1:175442-176693 GCF_001266775.1 Austrofundulus limnaeus | reverse complement strand
GTGTGTGTGTGTGTGTGTGTGTGTGTGTGTGTGTGTGTGTGTGAGTGTGGGGGGCAGTGCGGTTTCTCTCGGCAGGGTTTCAGCTCTTGTTCCGTTGGTTTTGCTCCTCAGGAAAAGGAGATGGAGAAACAGAGACTTCTGTACCAGCAGTCCCGTCTGCACAACCGAGGGGCTGCAGAGATGGTGCTGCAGATGATCAGCGCCTGCAAAGGTAGCTGCTAACATACACTCACCTTCAAAGAAACTGTTGAGCCACAACTCATACACATCTGTGATGATTAGGCTTTGCTGTTGTTGGTCTGCTCTAAGCTTCAGGATGACTGTTTATTGATTTCTATTTCCATCAGAACACAGATTATACGGAGGCGTCAGCTGATAGGATTATATCTCTACACTTTTATTCCACTTTAAAGCTTTCCTTTTTGAGGAGTCTTAGTCAATATCTAATATTTTACAGATGTGTGGATATTCWCTGAATTTGCTTCATGCTTTATCAAAACACACTTTGAAACTTTAAGACAAATCTTGACTCATGTTTTAAAGGTATAAACTGTTGCAAATGTCTKTGTCTGCTGACTCCAGGTGAACCAGGAGTCATGGTGTCCTCCACWCTCAAACTGGGAATCTCCATCCTCAACGGAGGCAACAGTGACGTCCAGCAGGTAAAACCAACCTGACGGGGTAAAAACACCTCACCTGTYCTGCAGGTGGTTTTGAAGACTTCATCTGTGTCTCTGGTTGTTTGTGTGCAGAAAATGCTGGACTACCTGAAGGACAAAAAGGACGTGGGGTTCTTCCTCAGCGTTCAGGCTCTGATGCAGACCTGCAGGTCTGTCATCATTTACAGAAGCTTTTCAAAAGAGCATCCATGAAAGAAAACCAGACTAGTTATAACTCTTTACATAATTCAATGAACATTTATTTCAACTGTAAAACAAATACGTATCCACCATCTTGAATTATATCTGACAGTCATCCCTTTTAAATCCAACCAAAAGACAGACAGGAGAATGTAGAAATTACTTTTCCTGCAACTGAAATGATGATGATGGACAACAGAGCTGCTTCATGGAAGAACCTGTTAGCTTTTGTGTTGGCACTTGAGTTAGCCTGGTAAAAACCAGACCCTGTCCTTCACTTTGCTTCATACGAGGGTCCGGACTCTCAGCTACAGAGAAGTGATTCTTCCTGGAGGCGTGGCCTCTGCTGCAGTTTAAAATGATTGGCTCAGTTGGCTGCGACATATGTCGC
>NW_013952860.1:172111-174018 GCF_001266775.1 Austrofundulus limnaeus | reverse complement strand
CCTCGCACCGAGGACCTAATGAATGTCATTTATCTGATATGCTTTATGGTTTGAATATTATAGCACCGTCCGTGTGACTATATTTATTATTTATGCAAACAAAACATTATTTTTACAGGCTTTGTTTTACAGTTTAATTAAATGTTTATCAAATAATGTCTGTTTCAGGGTTCCCTTTAAGACGTTTTTCAGTGTCCGCTCTAATTCGACCCTGCTGGGTTCTGCACGGTCTCTTTAGTGTGAACTTATTAAAATAATTTGTGATG
This sequence comes from Austrofundulus limnaeus, assembly GCF_001266775.1. NCBI lineage: Eukaryota > Metazoa > Chordata > Actinopteri > Cyprinodontiformes > Rivulidae > Austrofundulus > Austrofundulus limnaeus. The sequence continues at coordinate 173,752 of NW_013952860.1, read as the reverse complement.
TTGACAGCGTTTTGGACTTGAACGCGTTTGAGAGGCAGAACAAGGCAGAGGGACTCGGGATGGTTTCAGAGGAGGGCACCAGTGAGTATGAGTCAGAGCACAAACACATCGGATCTGTTGTCCTTTCTGTTGCCTTGTGATGAATCAGGACACATTTTAGCTCCTTGTAGTCTGACCACATGTGCATATGTGTGTGTGTGTGTGTGCCTGATTGTGTGTGTGTGTGCCTGTTTGTGGATGCCTGGATGCAGAAATGTTTTCAAGAAGTCGTCGTTGAGCACTTTTACAACCCTAATTTTGAAAAAGTTGGGCTGTGTAAGATATAAATCCAAACTGAACGAGATGATCTCAAATCTCTTATTTTATTCATAAAAATTGTTGTGTTCAGTTTTTATTTACATGCTACACAACATCCCAGCTTCTTCAGGTTTTAGGGTTTTATTGTTTTTGTACCAAACTGTTGATCGTCCACTGACAGCCTGGAGACTCCTGGACTCACGTCTTCCCTCTTTGTTTTTCTTTCCTCTCCATTTTGTTCACCCCTCAACCTTCTTACCCCTCGTGCCCCTCCTTCACCTCACATTGCTGTTCTCAGATAAGAAGCTAGAACGTGGTAAATGARCCTTTGCTCTCTCTTTCCTGTTCTCTCTCTCCCTCCTGTCCTTCCTGTCTGGTTAATCACCACTAGTCTTCTCCTTGCTGTGGTATTAATGATCAGTTCACTTCACACTCAAGCTGATCAAACTGATGAATAACTGTGGTGCGTTGCAAAGTTTCATTTTGATCCTTGAGTGTTTTTACTGCAGATCTACTGCAACTCCAACAATCTCAGCCCGATCTCATTAGTCTTCAGACCTCAGCAGGTCAGAAGGGTTTATTTAAAATATCAGATCCTTTAAGTCCGTAGTGTAAATTATGGGATTGTTTGGTCTCTATATCGCTCCACTTTGGCTCCCAGTAGATAAACTAACTGATAACAGGAGCTTTTTTAGAAATAACTGAGGGTAAATATCATTTTATTAACTCTCAAAGGATTCTTTAGCTGTATTTACTGTGATTACAGGTATTATTTTCCCTCTGTATGTGTGTGTTGCAGGTAAACATAACTTGTTTTGTTTTTGTGTTGTGTTGTTTAAATTGGAGCATGTTTTTTATTTGTTTTATTCCTTTATTTAACCTCTTTAGCCCCACACTTTATTTCTTTTAACTTCTTTTAACCTAAGAGTTAAACCTTTACATGTTTGGTATCAATAGAAAACTAAGAATCTTGGCTAAAATTTCATGGAAACTATGTTTACATTTACAGCTACAACACAGTTCAAATGACAAGCATTTGAATCAAAAAGTAAACAAACTGTACAAAATGACCTCAGAACAAATCTGTAAAACATCACAACAAATCTGTAAAACATTACAACTAATCTGTAAAACATCACAACAAATCTGTAAAACATTACAACTAATCTGTAAAACATCACAACAAATCTGTAAAACATCACAACAAATCTGTAAAACATTACAACAAATCTGTAAAACATTACAACTAATCTGTAAAACATTACAACAAATCTGTAAAACATTACAACTAATCTGTAAAACATTACAACAAATCTGTAAAACATCACAACAAATCTGTAAAAC
>NW_013952860.1:161765-170287 GCF_001266775.1 Austrofundulus limnaeus | reverse complement strand
GCGCAGTGTAGGTCAGACTCATCTACAGTCCTGACTAATTTCGTTTTGATTGGTGCAGCTGTTTTTGTGCTACGGTTGACCAATCAATTTCCATTTTTCTATTTATTAATCTTTTCTATGCATTGGTTCATTTTTTGTATGTTTAAGCACACAAACAGGTAAACRAACAACACACAACAATATTTTCTTTCAAAGGAGTTAACAAAAATGTACAAAAATATCAGATAACTGAGGTTTGCAGAGTGCAGTAGATCTGTCCTTCATGTCTCTCAGTCTGTCCGTCTGTCTTTGCCTGATTGTCTTGGTCTGTCTTCCTGTCTCTCTGTCGGCTTGTCTGTCTGTTTCTCTGTTTTTCTGTCTTCCTGTCTGTATCTTTGCCTGACAGTCTGTCTGTCTCTGTTTATATTTCCCTGTGCTCTGTTTGTTTGTTGCACAAATAACTTTGTTTTGGTCCAAATCCAAAGTTTTTAAATGCATTTTTTAATTAGACATAGCATCTATTGACATATTTTATTAAGTTAAATTTCCTCAGCTTCTCTCATTCAGACTTGGAGCCACCTTGTTGTACTTTTGTAACCAGAGTCTGTGCACTAACACACCACCACACACACAACCATGGCGTCAAATGACTTGTATTTTTAGCATTAAATAACTTTACTGCTGAACATGTTAGAAAAATGAACATGCAGCTCCAAGACAATGAAGTAATAAAAACAAAAGCACCACATAAAGAAGTGTTAAACTACATTTATTATAATATTCCTTCAAGGTAACAGAAAAAAGGACCATTGATGTTGAAGGTATAAGAAAAACATCTGAGTTAAAAGAAACGTTTAAAGAATAAACTAAAAAGATTTAAACATTTCTCTAAWACATCTAAATCCCTGTTCTGTAATCTAACAGAATAACAGAGCTCACCTGTAATTTGCAGACAAACTGTCAGCAGATTGATGTAATCCTGCATTTTGTTGCTCTGCCCAGATGAGAAAGTGATGGCAGACGATGAATTCACCTGCGACCTCTTCCGCTTCCTGCAGCTCCTGTGTGAGGGCCACAACAACGGTGAGTGGGCGGCGAACAGGACCGCCACGTCCTGTCCAAAGTGTTTGAACCAATTTATTTTTATTTTAGTAATTTATTTCGTTTAATTAAAACAAAAAATTCCACACAACACAAACACAATACCTTTAAATGAAAAGGAGCAGAAAGAAGAAAAAAATCTTATAACTTCTGCCCCTTTTTAACAAAAATAAAGATGTATAAATTACATTACCCCTACATACATGTACATAAATAAGGTTTTCTTAACAAAATGATCAGCAAAATGAAAAGAAAAGGAAAAATAAAGAAAGATTACGATTATTCAAACTACAGCTCATATGAATGCTTATTATGCATTTTCATATTTTGTCAACAAATGAAATTTAACCATTCTCCCAAATAACTTAATTGAGCCAGTGTTTTTATAATCACTAGCCAAGTTGTTCCAGCACTTAATTCCCTGAACTGAAGTACATCTCTCTTTTAAATTAGTTTGCATTTTTGGTTTAACAAACATTTCAAATCCTTTAAGGTTATACATAATTTGCCTCTTAATGAAATTAGATTGAATATTCGAAGGTAATGCTTTTTTATGAGYCCTATACATAATCAGCAAAGTCCTGTAATCAACCAACTCATGAAATTTTAATAACTTTAAATGATGAAACAATACATTTGATGGTTGATTATAATTTTTACCGGCTATAATTCTTATGGCTCTTTTTTGCAAAATAAAAAGGTAATAAAAATTTTAAATAAAAAATAAAATTTCTGGTGTCTCTGCTCAGATTTCCAGAACTATCTGAGAACTCAGACAGGCAGCACCACCACCATCAACGTCATCATCTGCACCGTGGACTACCTGCTCCGACTGCAGGTGAACTCTTACTAAGACCTGGAACTTCCTCCAGAGCTCATAAAACACCTAAAGCTTTAAAAGAACCGTGCAGTTACCGTATCTCCCCTCTGTCCTCGCCCTCCTGCAGGAGTCCATCAGTGACTTTTACTGGTACTACTCAGGGAAGGACATCATCGACGAACCTGGCAAGAGGAACTTCTCCAAAGCCATGACGGTGGCCAAGCAGGTGTTCAACAGCTTGACTGAGTACATCCAGGGTCCGTGCACAGGGAACCAGCAGTCTCTGGCCCACAGCAGGTTGTGGGACGCTGTTGTTGGTTTCCTGCACGTTTTCGCTCACATGATGATGAAACTTGCTCAGGTGAGAACCATCCCACTGCTTTAATCAGCTCTATGACCTGTTGCATGTTAAAGCAGGAGTTTATTTAATAAATATTTATACCACCTGCATTTTTAATCTTATATAATCTCCTTAATTTGTTTTAAATCCTTAACAGATTATTTTACTGTTTTAGAAACATTGTGATGATTAACAACATGAAAGAAATGAATACTTGAATGTTTATTTTTTCTGTTGCTTGGTTAAAATCAATAAATTGTCAATTAAAACTTTTATTTATATAAAAATTTACACACCCCAAGGCAACCAAATTCCTGCACAGCAAAATAAGTATACAGTAATATAAAAACATTCAAACAATTCCCTCTTTCAAAATAAAAACTGAAAAATAATTTAAAGAGAGAGAGAGAGAGAGAAACTGCATGTGCTCTCTGAATTTAAAAACCAAACCCAAAATAGAATCCAATAGAAACAGCCTTTATTGTCTGAGGGGAAATTCAGGTGTAACTGTAGCAGCAGATGCATACATCAATTCACAAAACAATATATTGAAATGTGACGTTATCAACAGTAGCAATAACAATAGAATTAAAATAATAATAATAAAACTATTACTGTACAAGGCTATAAAGATGAAATAATATCAAATAAAGCAAGATACCGTGCAGAAAAAGAAAAAATTACAAGAAAAACAGTCCTGACAGACTCATGATCTGAAGGGATGTGCCATTTGAGTCGAACTGTGTCAATAAGTCAGTGTTCCAGTACTGGAAATAAAATGTACTATTGTCACAGAGTATTATTTATATAGTGACTGAGATAGAGTTGTTTGATTTGCAAACACAAGCATGGATGCTTATGGAGTTTTTTGGGAGCAGTGATGGTTATAGAGTCTAACAGCTGCTGGGAGGAAGGATCTGCGGTAACGCTCCTTTGTGCATTTAGGATGCAGCGGTCTGTCACTGAAGGAGCTCTGTAGATCAGCCACAGTTCCATGCATTGGGTGATAAGATAAGTCTTTAAAAGAGATTTAAATTCATTTAGTGTTCTGACAGATCTCACAGAAAGAGGGAGACTGTTCCAGAGTTTAGGAGCTAGATCTGAGAAGGCTCTGTCCTCTTTAGTCAAGTCCTAGGACCCACCAAGAGCATCTGATCTTCAGACCTCAGGGCTCTACTAGGATGATAACTGTGTAGGAGCTCAGAAAGGTAAACAGGAGCCAGACCATTTAAACATTCAAAAACTAAGAGTAAAACTTTTAAAACAGACCTAAAGGAAACAGGCAGTCAGTGAAGTGAATGCACTACAGGGGTAATGTTCTCACATTGTCTGGCCCCCGTTAAGAAACGAGCAGCTGGATTTTGGATCACCTGAAGACGGTGGAGCAGAGACTGATCAATCCCACTGTAAAGAGAGTTTCAATAATCCAGTCTGGAGAAAATTAAACCATAAATAACCCTCTCAAGTGTATCAAGGGGAAGATGAGGCTTGACTTTAATGATAAAAACACAGACACTGACCTGTCTGTCAAATTTGAAGCTATTGTCAAAAATAACCGCAAGATTCCCAATAAAGTGACAGTCTGAGTCCCAGGAGCCAACAGCACTGTTAAATCCTACCAGTAGGTCAGTTCTGCCAAACCCAATGACCTCTTTTATTTTCATTTAGCCAAAAGAAGTTTAGCTCTGTCAATCTTTGAACGTCTTTTAAACAATTCTTCAAATTCTTCCTACACTGAGGTCCACCAGTAAATAAGTCTGAATGTCATCTGCATAAAAATGAAATGACACATTATATTTCTTGAAAATGGACCCCAGTGGAAGAAAATAAAGAGAAAATAAAATGGGACCCAGTATGGAGCCTTGAGGTACCCCACATTTAAGAGGAGCCTCTGTGAAAGAAAACTCTGCATCTTAAACAGAAAAACTCTTTTCAGACAAGTAGGACTCAAACCATTTAGGAGCCAAAACTTTCACACCAACAGACGGTTCTAAACGTGATAATAAAACTTCATAATCCACAGTGTTAAAGGCAGCAGTGAGATCAAGAATTAAGACAGCAGAAGCACCAGAATCAACGGTTAAAAGCAAATCATTGCACACCCTGAGAGCTGTTTCAGTTTTAACACAAACATACAAAAACTAAAATGTAGGGATTTATTGATTTTTAGATGTTTTTATATAAATTAATTACAAAAAGGCTTCTTGGATTTTCAAGGTTTTATTGTGGTAATCTTAAGCTGAAGCAAAGTCAGCTGGAGTTCTTTTTGTTTTTTATAAAATAAATGAAATAAAAACCGTTATCTTTATTGAACTGACACTTAAGTTGTACACCTGAGGGTTTAATCAAAGTGAAGTGAAAATGTTGATTAAACCCTGTTTTTATTTTCCTGTGTAATCCTCCAAGATGCACCCTGATCCGGGACAAAGAGACGGCGTAAGACTCAGAGTTTCATTTCTGATCACTTCATGCTTCGGTTAAAATACGCTTCTTTAAGAGCACCGTCATCTACATCCTCCTCTTTTCCCACTCTTCATGTTTCCAGTTTGAAAACTGAATCTTTGTGGGGAGTTTTTTCTGCCTTTCTGCTCCTCATTCAGCTGCCATGTCTGTTGCTCAGTTTCAGATATAAGATTGTGATTTCTCCGGCAGTTGATGCTGGTTTATCCCGATCTGAAAGCTTCTGTTGAAACAATTTGTGGCTCCCATCAGCGTCTGAGAAATCTGTTGACTCCTTCCATCCTGCAGTGTTATTTATAAAGGCTTTAATACGTTGATGCTCTTATTTGTGTTGTCCTTCTCTCCTCTCGTCGTATTACCTTTGAGTTTTTGTCACGTTAAAAATAAAAACTCTTTATGTCTGAATGCAAACCCAGGATCACTTTTGGAGTAGAACTCCCTCAGAGGTAGTGTCTTTTTGCTTACGTCTCAGAAGTACAACCCAGTTCCATTAAAGTTGAGATCTTGTGTAAAATGTAAATGATGCTGAAGGAAAATGTTGTGACTGAAGAACTGAATTTTAGTCTTATATTTTATAATTTGAGATTACAGTCATTTACGGGACTAGGATCATTGTGTGTGAACGATTCACAATCATTCTCACTATTTAGATCGGTTTTTCTTCCGTACGGTTTTTGGCATGAATCTCATTCTGCAATTTTTGTGCTATTTTAGCAATTCATATATCAAAACATTCATCTCCTTCAGAACATTCTGAATATGACCGTCGGTGTTTCAGCTATTTATACTTTTTTAGCTATTTCAATATTTTCTGCCTCATTTTTCCCATTGAAATGAATGGACCTGTTTTCAACATCCTTAAAATTCTTCAAAATGTTTCTAAATCTTTTCAGCACCTTGCACATTTTGTTCTGGTTCTGCTCTTTTTGACTTCCTTGTGCTAATTTTATCTTATTTTTTGCTAGTTTTAGCTTTTTTCTGCTATTTCAGCTATAATTTTGCTCATTTCTGCTATTCTTCTTCTATTTTCTACCTTTTAGCTTCTTTCCACTAATTTGAGCTATTTCTGCTTCTTACAGTTGCTTTCTGCTATATTCAACTATTTGCTGCAATTTTAACTAATGTTCAACTATTATTAACTAAAGTTAGCTTTTTGAAGCTAACTTTACATTTTGGTAATTATTTCAGCTTCTTTCTGCTTAGTTCAGCAAACCTGTGCTTCTTATGCTTTCTTATGCTAAATTAAGAAATTACAGCTGCATTCTAGCTGTTTTACTGCACATTTTGGCTGTTTTACAAGAAATTGTGAGTTTTTTTGTACTTTTATGTTTTTTTTCCTGCTCATTTTACATTTCTTACAGCACACAACCAGAGCATTTCTCTGGTTAATATGTGTCTCCCTAACGCAGGATAAACATGACGTTGTTTACATTCTAATGCTGACATAAGAGGAGCAGCCTCTAGGGGTRGGACTAGGTGTGGTTTGGTAAGGACACGTAGCAGCAGTTAGAAGATATTTTAATTAGACTCGGAGCGTATTATTCAGGCATCTAATTTTGAACATTTTCTAAAAACGCCAATAACTTCCTCCCAGCCTGCTTCTCTGATGGTATAGGGGTGCATTAGCATATGTTTTAAAACATCTGCTCCCGTCCAGATGATTAGATCAAAATGTGATCATGTTCCTTCCAAAACCTCCAGAACTGGTCTCAGTTCCAGACGTTTACAGACTGTTAGAAGGATATTTACATTTTACACAAAAATGTAACCTTTTGGAACTGGAGTTGTAAAAGTTTACTCTTCAACTTGTAAAGGGATAAAAGGAAACAGGTTTTTGTTGTAGGATTCCAGTCAAATTGGACTGTTGAAGGAACTCTTGGACCTCCAGAAGGACATGGTTGTGATGCTTCTGTCCCTGCTTGAAGGTGAGATCTCGCAGCTGAAGTCCTCTCTTTTTTTGTGTGTGAAGACCTGGCTGCGATGTTTTTGTTTCCTGTGCTGCTTTCAGGCAATATTGTCAACGGCACCATTGCCAGGCAGATGGTGGACATGCTGGTGGAGTCCTCGAGCAACGTGGAGATGATCCTCAAGTTCTTCGACATGTTCCTCAAGCTCAAAGACATCGTGGCGTCTGACGCCTTCAGGGACTACGTGACGGATCCACGTGGACTCATTTCCAAGAAGGACTTCTCCAAAGCCATGGACAGCCAGAAGCAGTACTCCCCGTCAGAGATCCAGTTCCTGCTCTCCTGCTCCGAGGCCGACGAAAACGAAATGATCAACATTGAGGAGTTCGCCGACCGCTTCCAGGAGCCGGCCAAGGACATCGGCTTCAACATCGCCGTCCTGCTCACGAACCTGTCCGAGCACGTTCCCCACGACACCCGGCTCCAGAACTTCCTGGAGCAGGCCGAGAGCGTTCTCAACTACTTCCGGCCTTTCCTCGGGCGCATCGAGATCATGGGAGCCAGCCGGAAAATCGAGCGCATCTACTTTGAGATCAGCGAGGCCAACCGCAACCAGTGGGAGATGCCGCAGGTCCGAGAGTCCAAACGGCAGTTCATCTTCGACGTGGTCAACGAGGGCGGCGAGAGCGAGAAGATGGAGATGTTCGTGAACTTCTGCGAGGACACCATCTTTGAGATGAACATCGCCGCTTCCATCTCTGAGCCCGAGGGAGACGGGGAGGAGGAGGAAGACGAGGAGGAGGAGGGCGGTGGAGACGAAGGAGAAGCTGGAGAAGGCGAGGAAGGGAACGAAGAGGGCGAGGTTCCGGAGTCGACCTCCGCCTTCGCCGAGTTCCTGAAGAGCGTGATGGACTTCTTCAACATGTTCACCTTCCGCAACCTGCGGCGCCGATACCGCAAACTGAGGAAGATGACCGTGAAGGAGATGGTGGTCAGCCTGGTGACGTTCGTCTACACCGTCCTGATGGGCATCCTCATGTTTGTCTACAACATCTGTAAGGGCTTCTTCACGCTCATCTGGAAGGCGCTGTTCGGCGGGGGCTTGGTGGAGGGGGCCAAGAAGATGACCGTCACAGAGATTTTAGCCAGCATGCCAGATCCCACACAAGATGAAGTCCACGCAGATCTGCCACCTGAACCAGGAGCTCGAGAAGTCCAGGAAGCAGACGGAGGGACGGACCTGTTGGACACTGTTGGGGAAGGAGAAGAGGAGGAGGATGGAGAGGAAGGAGAAGGTGGGCGTCAGCCTGGTTTTAACACTCCTGGGGGTCTCGGGGACTTTGGAGAAACGACAACAGAAGAGCCTCCAACTCCAGAAGGAACACCGCTTCTCAAGAGGAAACTGGTGAGTGGTCCTGATAAGATGAGAGTTCCTAATGAGTGGTTCTGATGAGTGGTCCTGTTGAGTGGTTCTGTTGAGTGGTCCTGATACGTGGTCCTAATGATTGGTTCTGATGAGTGGTCCTGGTAAGATGAGTGGTCCTAATGAGTGGTCCTGGTAAGATGAGAGGTCCTGATGAGATGAGTGGTCCTGGTTAGATGAGAGGTCCTGATGAGATGAGTGGTCCTGGTAAGATGAGAGGTCCTAATGGTTCTGTTGAGTGGTCCTGATGAGTAGTCCTAATGAGTAGTCCTAATGAGTGGTTCTGATGAGTGGTCCTGGTAAGATAAGAGGTCCTAATGAGTGGTTCTGGAGAATGGTCCTGATGAGTGGTTCTGATGAGAGGTCCTGGTAAGATGAGTGGTTCTAATTAGTGGTCATAATGAGTGGTCTATTTCTTCATGAACTTCCTGTGAAAAACAAAAAGCTCTACAGTAAACTGGTGCAGATTGATAAATTACTCCAATCTGTCAT
>NW_013952860.1:160222-161755 GCF_001266775.1 Austrofundulus limnaeus | reverse complement strand
GGTTCTGGAGAATGGTCCTGATGAGTGGTCCTGCTAAATGGTCCTGTTGAGTGGTCCTGATGAGTGGTCCTGCTAAATGGTCCTGTTGAGTGGTCCTGATGAGTGGTCCTGCTAAATGGTCCTGTTGAGTGGTCCTGATGAGGGTCCTGGTAAGACGAGTGGTCCTGATGAGTGGTCCTGGTAAGACGAGTGGTCCTGATGAGTGGTCCTGGTACGACGAGTGGTCCTGATGTTTCAGTTTAGTTATTTCTTCATGAACTTCCTGTGAAAAACAAAAAGCTCTACAGTAAACTGGTGCAGATTGATAAATTAACTCCAATCTGTCATTAATCCAGCTGGAAGCAGCTGTTGGAGGTCAAGAGGAGGAAGTTAAAGTGGAAGCTGAAGAGGAAGCTCCTCAGGAGACGGAGAAGGCGGAGTAAGTTTTTATAGAAGACAAACCTGACACATGAAATATTAAATCTGTTGGCTCTGTTCGTTATAACCAGGCTCAGAATCTGGTGAAAGTTTAGTTTGGTTTGTTTTTTTAGCACTGAGAACGGAGAGAAAGCAGAGAAAGCTGAGCCTGAACCTGAGGTGAAGGAGGAAGAGCCTGAAGAAGAGGAGGAGAAAACCATGAAGACCAAGACGAAGAAGGACAAGAAGCCTGCAGAGGAGGGCTTCGAGTTGTGGAAYGAGCTGGAAGTTCAGAGGATAAAGTTCATGGTGAGCTGCTGCAGCAAGGTTTATATAACATTCAGCAGATCAATCAGAATCATGAACGATCCTCATGTCTTCATTTCTTCCCAGAACTACCTCTCTCGTAACTTCTACAACCTTCGATTCTTGGCTCTGTTCATCGCCTTCGCTCTCAACTTCATCCTGCTCTTCTACAAGGTCAGTGGATTTACACCTCGCACTACTGCAGCTCTTGTGTCGTTACACAGTGTTTGTGCTGCTGTAACAAAACATTCAGCTCCTTCACAACATTCCCACTCTGACTTCTGGTGTTTCAGCTATTTATCTTATTTAAGATATTTAGCTTTTTCTGACTTTTATCTCTCATTGAAAATGAATGGAGCTGTCTTTAACAACTCTTCAAAATGTTACTGTTTACGTCTGGTTACGCTTTTTTAACTTCTTTGCACTAATTTCAACTTCCTTCAGCTTTTATTTTGATAAATGTAGCTTTTTTCAGCTTTTTTAGCTCTCATCCCAACTTTTTATACCATTCTTTTTCTAATTTCTGCTTCTTTCAGCTGTTTTACTGTGTTTTTAGCTGATTAGAGWTTTAGAGCTAAATTCACCTTTGTGATAATTTCAGCTTCATACTTTGTAATACAGCAAACATCAGCTACTTTTAGACTGATTCAACATTTTCAGCTACTTTTCTACTAATTTTATAAATGTTCTGCTCAGTTTAGTCCCTTCAGCTTCAAAAATATTTTTTTTAATTCAGTTCAGTTTATTTATATATATTTATTTATATATTTATATAGCGCCAAGTCACAACAGATGTCTCCAGAGTTGGGTAGTAAATAGTTACATTTACTA
>NW_013952860.1:156076-157986 GCF_001266775.1 Austrofundulus limnaeus | reverse complement strand
GAGCAGTTGGACAGGTGTACCTAATAAAGTGGCCGGTGAGTGTACATGTTCTTCAGTGCCTGGTGCGCCCACTACTGGCCTACGGCTGAGTCACAGACACTCAGACAAAAAACCTGTACTTATGTTTGATTAACGTTTTTTTATGTGTTGTGATGGTGTTTTGGGCATGTATCTAAACTATTTTAATCAAGACATAACAATAGTTAAACAATGGATTATAAAAGTCAATACTTAAAAAGGAAAACTACGAAAATGGTGTAGTGCTTTTAAAATCAGTATGTAACTAATAAATTCCTTCATCATGACCAACACTGGGGTTCAGACTCCGACGTTTTGAGAATCTCTGACCTAAAGGATGTTTTTTGTGTTTTGAACGTCTGCAGGTTTCTGAAACGCCACCAGGTGAGGAGGAGTTTGAGGGATCCGGYCTGTTCGAGGGCTCCGGCCTGTTCGAAGGCTCTGCTGCCGAGGAGGAAGGGTCCGGGTTAGAGGAGGGCGGTGAGGACGAGGAGGAGGAGGGTCCGCTGTACTACTTCTTGGAGGAGAGCACGGGCTACATGGAGCCGGCCTTGTCCTTCCTGGCCATCGTCCACACCATCATYTCCTTCCTGTGCATCATCGGCTACAACTGCCTGAAGGTGCGTCAGGTGTCCTGCATGGGAACAGACCCGCCTGCTTCTGGGCTACACCTCCTGTGCTTCATGTCTTCTGCTTCAGGTTCCTCTGGTCATCTTCAAAAGAGAGAAGGAGCTGGCCAGGAAGCTGGAGTTCGACGGCGTCTATGTGACGGAGCAGCCCGAGGACGACGACATCAAGGGCCAGTGGGACAGACTGGTGCTCAACACGCCGTAAGAAACGCCACGTTTACCGCCACGCCAGCACAACTTTGTTCATATCATTTACTCAACATCAGCACAGAAACGTTTCTACCAACGTTAGCTTTTATTTCTGCCAAACGTCACCTGCAAAATGTTTCTCTAGTTTGATCTTAACTCTTTTTTATACTAATGTAGAACCTTCCCCAACAACTACTGGGACAAGTTTGTAAAAAGAAAGGTGAGTTTTTGAACATGATTCTAAGGTTTTAAAGTCAAACTTCCCTCTGAGTGTTCCTCCGCCACCTTCAGGTTCTGGATAAATACGGAGACATTTACGGCAGAGAGAGAATCGCYGAGCTGCTGGGCATGGACCTGGCCTCTTTGGACGTGAGCGCCATGACGCATGAGAAGAAGCCTGAGCCGGACACGTCCATGTTCAGCTGGTACAATCCGCTCACTCTGTAATCCTCAGGTTTACAGGASGAAACACCTCAACGCTTTCTGCTCTCTGCAGGATCACATCCATCGACGTCAAGTACCAGATCTGGAAGTTTGGTGTGGTCTTCACTGACAACGTGAGTTAACAGGGTTCTGACAGGCCTTCAAATGCTTTGAGCAAAGSTTTGGAAAGTGCTTGATTTCTGCATAAACTCCTTGAAAGGGTTTCATATTCTAACTGCACAGTTTTGTGATGAAGAGCATTTAACAGTTTGATTAAAAACCTGTTTTATAATCAGGAGACTCGGTTCTCTTGAGCGTTGATGCAAAAGCAGTGAGAGGGAATCTTAAATTTAAGCTAGCTTACAACTCTGCAGGTAAACTGCTAATTAATTGTTTGAAGGATTGATCGAGCTAGATAAGTTTTATGTCATTAACTGTACTTTAAAATGTGCAACAACAAAATGCTGGTAAAGGTGGTTTGCTAGTGGTTTAAAGGGATCCCCGATTACTGGTAACATTAGACTTTATTTGATAAATATTTATTTTAACTGTGAAATAAAGACTAAAAATGCTGTAGGCTGTTTAATTTTTATAATTTTTAAACTAAAAGTTTAAAAATATATTACACGGACGGGGTCATTTTATTTACAC
>NW_013952860.1:153678-154914 GCF_001266775.1 Austrofundulus limnaeus | reverse complement strand
GTGTAAATAAAATGACCCCGTCCGTGTAATATATTTTTAAACTTTTAGTTTAAAAATTATAAAAATTAAACAGCCTACAGCATTTTTAGTCTTTATTTTACAGTTAAAATATATGTTTATTAAATAAAGTCTAATGTTACAACTAATCATGGATCCCTTTAAAGAAAAGCACATTTCATCTTGTTGGGTTTGTTTAGTTAAAGGTTTAATTTAAAAAAGCTTTATTTTTTGTCACACTCTTTCAGACCTTCCTCTACCTGGTGTGGTACATGCTCATGTCTCTGCTCGGACACTACAACAACTTCTTCTTTGCCTGCCACCTTCTGGACATCGCCATGGGTGTGAAGACGCTGCGCACCATCCTGTCCTCCGTCACGCACAACGGAAAACAGGTGACCCCGCCCCCTCCTCTGATACAGCCTGCTGAGGATSTTGATCCTCGATAACGTAGTGAATGTTTTTCTGACGGGTGTGAGCAGCTGGTGATGACGGTGGGTCTGCTGGCCGTGGTGGTCTACCTCTACACGGTGGTGGCCTTCAACTTCTTCAGGAAGTTCTACAACATGAGCGAGGACGAGGACGAGCCGGACATGAAGTGCGACGACATGATGACTGTGAGGACGGAGCCTCTCTGAAACCAGCTTCTTGGTACAGGCTGAAGGTCTCCAGCTGACGCCTGTCCCTCCTCCCTCACAGTGCTACCTCTTCCACATGTACGTGGGCGTGCGCGCCGGCGGTGGCATCGGCGACGAGATCGAGGACCCGGCTGGAGACGAATACGAGCTGTACCGAGTCGTCTTCGACATCACCTTCTTCTTCTTCGTTATCGTCATCCTGCTGGCCATCATCCAGGGTGAGCCGCTAATCTTTTATTTTACTTTACGTTTAGCTCATTTTAGCTTTCAGCTTGTGTTCTAGCATTTTAGCCTTTAAGCTTTTGACTAAGGTGCTTCTTTTAGCTTCAATCAGCTCTTAGTGGTCACTAGGGTTGTGTATTGGCAAGAATTTGGCAATACGATACATATCATGACAGAGGGGTCACGATACGATATATCCCGATATATTTCAATACTGTAAACAAGGCGATATATTGCGATTTTTTTTTTGTCCAAAAATTCTATTAAATAAAAACCTCTTACTGGGGAAAAAAATGAAAAACCAAAATTCATTGTCTCAGAAAATTCTAATATTACATAGACATACTTTTGATACATTTAGCTGTGTTCTGCTTTGTAT
>NW_013952860.1:147203-152925 GCF_001266775.1 Austrofundulus limnaeus | reverse complement strand
TGAAATATCGCGATATTTCAGTGTATTGATATTTTCTTACACCCCTAGTGGTCACACTGTATTTTATCAGAAAATGTTTTTCTAGTTTTAGTTTCTTCTCTTCATGAAAGGCAGACAGTCATCAGTGTGAATGTCTATATGACATTCACACTATTGTTTTCATGTTTCTCTTTATTCTATATTATTGTGTTCACACAATAATAAAGAATAAAGAGAAACATGAATGTCTATATGACGTTCATGTTTCTCTTTATTCTTCCTGTTTAGTTTCTTCCATACGTTTTTTTGTCCTCTTTCTCCTTCCACAATTCTTGTGCAATTTCATCAATTTATACATCAAAATGTTCAGCTCCTTCAGGAGAATCCTGCTCTGTCTCTTGGTATTGATACATTTTGAACTTTTTGAGATTTTCAGCCTTTCTGCAATTTTTGCTCTCATTAAAATAACGGGAATTCACTGAAATGTTTCAACRTTTCACTACTTTTTGAACTTCATGTACTTCAGCATACCTGCGCCTAGAAACACCATTCAAGCTTTAAACAAAACTTTAGACGTTCAACTATTAAAGGATGATTTCAGCTTTTTGTCCTGTTTGTTTATAGATCTGCTTCTTTCTTGCTAATATTCTGCTTTTTCTTCCTGATGCATCTCAGTAATCCAGGTAGAAAAAAWRAAAAAAKAAGTAGTTCCTCTGGATTTTGCTTTTTCTACTTTTTTACTGCTCTTGTCAGCTTTTTTGTTGGTTTGTTACTATTTACTATTTCTGCCCTTTTAATCCGTGTTTGTGCAAAATTGCTTTCTTCAGCTTCTTTTTTTAAGCTATGTTAAGCAATTTTGTGCCTTTTCAGCCAACTTCCTGCTCCTTTTTGCTTTTCTTCTGCTAATTTCTGCTATTTGTGCTTCTTTCTGCTAATTTAATCTATTTATGCTTTTTACAGATGCTTTCTGCTATATTCAGCTATGTGCTGTATTTCCAGCTAATGTTTAGCTGGTATTAGCTAAAGTTAGCTTTTTAAAGCAAAACACATTATTTTCGTAGCTATTGCTTCTTTTTTCTGCTAAATTCAGCAAACCTGTTGTTCTTATGMATCCTTATGCTAATTAAAACATTTCCACCTACTGTTTAGCTGTTCTACTGAAAACTTCGGCTGTTTTATCTGTCTTACTTCAAATGATCACTTTTTAGTAGTTTTAAGGGGTTTTTTTCTACTAGTTTTGAATTTTTTACAACCATTTCACCATCTGGGTGCTACTTTCAGCTTGAAGCTTTAGCTTTTTCTTATGCTAATTTTAGCTTTTTGCTGCTATATTAGCTAAAGTTCTGCTTCTTTGTGCTTTTTCTCTGCTATTTAATATTTTTTTTGTAATTCTTTCTTCTACTTTGTGCCGTTTATGCTTCCTGCTGTTGCTTTCAGCTCAAGTTTTCAGCAACAGGCATTCACACCAGCATTTTCACAGGAAATACAGTTTCTCTAGTTTCCTGTAATTTTCTCTCTGTTAGCGAAATATCTCATGAACCACTGGGCGGGTCATGTTTCAGGCCTGAACCATTAGATGTTTTAAAAAACAAGTTAAAATCATAAAAATGGTATTTGTGTTGATCAGGTTTGATCATCGATGCGTTCGGTGAGCTCAGAGACCAGCAGGAGCAGGTCAGGGAGGACATGGAGGTAAGAGCTCCACTCGGCCTGAAACGAGCCTTTATTCTACTTTGAGTTGTTTAATCTGAAATGTTGCTTTTCCTTCCAGACAAAGTGCTTCATCTGTGGGATAGGAAGTGACTACTTTGACACGACGCCGCACGGATTTGAGACGCACACCTTGGAGGAGCACAATTTAGCAAACTACATGTGAGTTAATTATGTCTTAATTATATTAACAACCTCACAATTCAGTTCAGTTTCAATTATTTGGGTCACAATTTGAGTCATTATTGATTTAAATACTTTGATATCGATTTCACAAGTACAGAAATAATTAATTAGGGTTTCTGTGGATCTTTTTTTTTGCTCTTATAAACAGAAATGGTATAAATTAACATTTTTGAAGAACAAAATATCTGAGAATAACATTAAGACTTATTATCAAAATATAAAACCTGAAAAAAGTCAGGGCTTAAAGTATAAATAAATAAATAAATAAATAAATAAATAAATAAATAAATAAATAAATAAAAAACCTGGCCCTGAAACGTGATGTGGTAGAAATGAAACCTTATTGTTGCTCCTGCAGATTAACTGTAAATATCTGAAAATACCAGTCTCACAGAGAAAACTTTATTTTGGGGGAAACGTAGATATAAAATGTAAACATAGACACATCTTGGCTGTAGTTAAGGTCGTACAAATTTACATCTTTTGTGTTAATAGTTTTGTTGAAGAACTAAAGCAACTGAGACAAACAGTYTGTGYYCGCGGCGGCTAAACWTTAGCTTACCTTTGCACACGTCGACCAGTTCCACTTCTTTTTTTAGTTTGTTATTCCAGACTAGCCTGGCCCTTCTTCCTACTCAGTTCTGCTCAATTCTAGTTTCTCTTCTCTGCTCCATCTGGGACTTCTCCCRTAGACGAGGATTTCTTCAGGAGAGTTTCGTGTGGGCCAATCAGCAAACAGAAGGAGGAGTTTTAAATGATGTTGATTTTCTGCACAGTGTCTGTTAGTTATTTTAGCATACAGCAGTGGAGGAAGTGAATGAAGCCAGTCTGTGTTGATAAGACTTCAAATTAAAATAAATAAGCAGCAGCTCTCATTTACAGTCGTCTCGTTCTGCTCGGTACTTCTCTCCTCTCAGTAGGGTTGTTTACAGCACACGACATTTCCTGTTAGCTTCTTAGCTTAGCCTCTTTCACAACTGATCCAATCATTTTAAACTTCAGCAGAGGCCACGCCTCCAGGAAGAATCACTTCTCTATAGCTGAGAGTCCAGACCCTCGTATGGAGCAAAGTGAAGGACAGGGTCTGGTTTTTACCAGGTTAACTCCAAACACCATAAAGTCCCCCCCCCTTCCTGACACTCGTTGAGCTACGAGTCCAGTTAGTGGTTCTGGATTGTTCCCGGGCTGGACTGCAAACCAGCAGGGGATCAGATCGATCCAGAGGACTTTCTGAATGAACAGAACCAGCTTTGTTGATCCGGGGTCGGAGCACCAAGCCCCACCCCCTCAGTCATCATAAACCCAGCATCAGTTAAACTCTTAAAACCAACTGATTGTTTTGAATCTTTCAGGTTCTTCCTGATGTATCTCATCAACAAAGATGAAACGGAGCACACAGGACAGGTCAGTCACTCAACAGGCCTGTTTTCATTGTTTTTTTCAGTTTACCCCTCTCTGTATTTTCACCTCCTTCTCCTCTCTGTGTTTCCAGGAGTCCTACGTGTGGAAGATGTACCAGGAGCGATGCTGGGACTTCTTCCCTGCTGGAGACTGCTTCAGGAAGCAGTATGAGGACCAGCTGGGATAGACCCTGCTCCARCACGTCGGTGTCTTAGTTTTCTTATCTGTCTGAGCGTCTCTGCGTCTGTTGAAAGCTATGCACACCTCGACTGAACTTTTGTACCACCTGCAGCAGAATGTCGACGACACTTTCCAACAAAACAACAAAGAGACAAAGAAAATCCAACAAAGCCAGTCTTTTTATTCCACTATAAATACAGTAAATGGCCTTTCCTGTTCTTATTTAGTGTAAACGTTATAGTGCCTATAGCAACGTCACTGCTTCAGCTGTCAGAACGGTCAGACTTTAAGAATTAATCCCTTTGTTTACGTTTGAGGTTAACATGAATCCATCACAAAGTTCAGCACATGAAGGTGACGTCAGCGCTCAGAAATCCAGGAAAACGTCTCTTTTTATATTTGTTTCACTAATTAAGTCATTAACTTTGTTGGGTTTGTGTAAAAACAACAAAACTACATCCAAGTCGAGCTTTATTCTAAAGCACATTTCATGCATAAAGCAGCCCGATGTGTTTCTATTAACAAAACACACAAACAGTGCGAATGCACACACAGATTTCTCAAAGAGAAATAAAAAAAAACGTAAAAGTGTGTTAAAAGTTTATAAAGTTGAGAATCTAACTTTACAGCTGGACAGAGCAGTGTTGCTCCCRTCAGTTAAATGTTAATTTTTCACATTTTAATTGTGATAAAACCCTAATTCAGGACTTTTTCACAAAATGCAGCGACACAGTCTTCTTCTGTGGTTTCACTCTCGATCCCAGTCGCATCAAAAARATAAAAAAATCACCCGGCTGGGTTTGAAGATGTAAGTTTTCTGCCCGTTTCTTGTTTTCACGGTTTGTTTTTGCTGATCCAGCTGCTCAGAGTCTTACTGTAGCTCACAGAACGTGTCTTTCAGGAACTGAAACACTTTCTAGAGAAATACAAGATTATTTATACGTCATCACTCCGCGGCGTCCACGGTTGTGTCGTCTGTTTGTGATGAACACAAGAAACGAGGACGCCAGGGTTATTATCAGACCATGTTTCTTTTAATACGACTTTATGCACAAAATCTGTGCTTTAAAATAAACAAATGTGTTTATTTGGTCTGTATAACTGATAAATAACAAGGCTCTTTATCTGCCTTTTTGATGAAAAGACTTATTTTCCTTAATATTTACATAAATTTATTTTTCTTTAGAGCTTTATGATATTAAACTGCTCCTTTTCCAGACATGAGTTGTGTTTGTGAAGAAAACGAGTCTTACGCTGAGGAAACAGGAATGTTTTTGGTTTTTACAGTAGAACAGTTTTTAATTCAACACATCGTTTTTGTTTTGTTTTGTCAAAGTTGTGTGCGAAGCGTTGATCTGACTCATGAGGAGTTTGAGTTCACTCTGAAGTGTTTCTTTGGTTGTGCTCGCAGAAGTGATGGACGGTTTGAACGTTTCATAACTTTCCACCAGACTGAGAGTCTTCTGACTGAAGCCTGTGTTTCGATACAGAATAAACAGWTTATTTTAAGGAGAACTCCAACATGTCTGCTTATTTAAAGTGTTGGGATCGTCACGCCTCGGAAACATTTAAAACTGAAACTAGAGCAGGGAGTTCTGCAGTTTGGTGAAGATGCTGACCACTGGTCTGCACCAGGGTCTCCTCCCAGTGGGACCATGCCTGGAAAACATCCAAAAGGAGGCCTCCTGATGAGCACTGAAGGAGTTCAGCCTGCAGCATCAATGACCTCGACGTTTSAGTTTTACGTCTTTTAGCGTTTAGCTATTTTAAAGGGGGGGTGTTATGAAAAATCACCGTTTTTGAGCTTTATATCATGTAGTCAAAACAAGCCCAGAGTGTTGCTTTGGCTCATTCAAATCCTTTAATCTCCTGTGGTAGACACGAGGCGCTAACTAAGCACTTCCTGGTACAAAGCTCCGCCTATTTACACAAAGCTCCTCCCTGGAGCTCAGTCTGCAGCCGAGCTCCGCCCCTCCTCCAAAGCTTTGTTGTGAAGATGTGCTGAAGTGGGAGTGTCTGAAACGGTAGGAGGTTCTTAAAACACCAATTACTACATGTATGGTGTGAAAGTACTTTTATATGATCGTTTACATACATGTACACAGTATATAGAATAGTTAATTCACGAGTTGTTGAGCATAAATAAAGAATGAGTATGTTGGTTTTGGAAGTAATTAGACTTTAAAGGGACCCGCAATTAGTTGTAACATTAGACTTTATTTGATAAACAAATATTTTAACTGTAAAATAAAGACTGTAAGAATAC
>NW_013952860.1:145024-146698 GCF_001266775.1 Austrofundulus limnaeus | reverse complement strand
CCGAGGACCTATCCACGTCATCATTTACCCAGAATGCTTTGTGTGTAAATAAAATGGCCCCGTCCTTGTAATATATATTTTTAAAAATTATAAATTTTCAACAGCCTACAGTATTTTTATAGTCTTTATTTTATAGTTAAAATAGATGTTTATTAACGCATGTTACAACTAATCGTGGATCCTTTAAAGCATTAATAATGATGTTTTCAAGGTTAACTAACCATTTATTAATGATTAAAGTTTAGTTAGTATAATGTGTTACTCTTTGATTCTGGTGTCGAGGAGTTGGCGTCTTTTTTTATTTTTTACCTGAACTTTATCGTGTTCCGATATGAAAAGTAAACATCTGTGAGATTTATCAGGAAACACCCAGCATTCACCTGCCAGCTCAGCTCTTGTTCTCTGAAGGACTTAAGTTCTTGTGTTCGCCTCACACGCTTCGTTTATCAAAGCTTCGATGAAGAGTCTGTAAAAGATGAAAATTTGATTGGTTTCCTGGATAAACACCGATTCTGTGACTGTTTGCTTTAACGTAAGGTTTGTGTTTTCAGAGTCGCAGGTATTCAGCAGGGAGTGGAGCTGATGGATCGGCTCACCTGCCGGTCAAGTTTCACACAAAGTCTTTATGGTTTTTATCACCTGAACGGATCAGAGATGTTCTGTTAAAGTTTATATCAGAAGCTTTAAACTTTCAGCTCCTCCATCACAGCGACGTAATGTCAGCTGATCAACCTCTAAATCAGCAGCTGGTTTGAAGAAAATGTTGAAAGCCTCAGCACATTACAGATGATTAACGTGAAATAAAACCATGAGTTTTTATAACGCAGAGGGCCGCTCCTCTGCAGGGTCAAAGGTTCAGCTGGTGCCACCAAAGTAAACATTGAAGCAGTTTAGAGTTTGGTTTCCTCCCTCCACGCTGGTATAAAGTGAAACGAGGTGAAACGTTTCCTGTGGTTCCCTCGTCACCTCMTGCCGTCATGTTTGTCGCTCCTGAAGGATACCAGCCCGTTTACAACCCTGTAAGTACCTGCTCCCTGCCGAGTCCCGATTCAAGCTTTACTGGGTTTAAATAAAGGTTCCTGCTTGTTTCTTTCCTGCAGAGTATTCCCTATCTCGGCCCGATTCATGGCGGCCTGAGGGACGGGGCGTCCATCTTCATCCAGGGCTCYGTTCCTAAAAACATCACCAGGTCACTTTTTAAAATCTCTTCTTTAAAATGTTTGAATAAGTCGTGATTTAACGTATAAAATGTTAAATGATTGAGGMGATTTAAATATGTTCATCCGTCCCAAAAGTTGACATTTTCTGAACATTTTTACAGATTTGAGACAAAACTTTCAGCAAACGTTATTAAATGAAGGTTCAGAAGTTGTTTTTGTTGAGAATAGTATTAATTAGTTAATCTTTTATTAAATAATTAGTAATAAATCTTAGTTTAGTTTAGTCCAGTACCTCACCTTAATAAAACTGAGTATTTTAATGTAAAAATTAGTTGTTGTTGTTTTTTTAGTGAGTGTTCATGTTTTAAAATGTTCACAAACTCAGGAATAAATTATGGAAGCCCTAAAGGGAAAAAAAGGAGGGGGARGGGCAAAAATAAACAAAATTTTGAAAATCAGTTTTCTACGTCCGACCAAATGTTCCTTTTCTCTTGACTTTAAAAATCATTTGGCA
>NW_013952860.1:141938-144831 GCF_001266775.1 Austrofundulus limnaeus | reverse complement strand
ACTAAATATTTCTGACTATAAAAAATTATATTTCTTTAATTTTTACAGCAAACAACCAACAGAGTGGCAAAGAAAAAGTTGTTTTGAGCCTTTTTTTAAGTCCTTCCCATCTAACAAACAGGAAAATAATAATAAAATGTATTTTTTTTTCACTATGAACCGTACAGCAGAGTAGAGGACAGATATAATTTTGGTTACTTTTCTTATTTATGGAGGCAGATTCTCATTATTCCCAAAACACTCAAGACAACTGGATTTATTTTAAAGGTTCTACAAGCAGAAAAATGATAAATTTAMTGATTGTAACCACGTCTGAGAGGAATGCACTGTGCTTGGTTCAAATGTAAGGTTTGGTTTTATTATCATTTATTGTCACTGAAACATTTTAAGTCTGTCTGAACGAGGAGGACCCATCCTGTGTAATCTAAGAACGAGCTCAGCTCACCTTTCCTCACTTTTTAATCTCTGTAAATTTGTTTTACAGACAAAGTGAGCAATAAATCTCTTCTTTTTACAACTATATTTGATATTTCCGGGCTCTGCCTTTCCAAATGAACCTCTGACGTTGGGTTTGACAGGTTCCACGTCAACCTCCTGTGTGGAGACTCGGAGTCCAGCGACGTCGCCCTCCACTTCAACCCTCGCTTCGACGGCCGGGACAAGGTGGTCTTTAACTCCCGCCTGGATGGAGACTGGGGGTCGGAGGAGAAGATCCGCAAGATGCCGTTCTCCAAGGGGAAGAGCTTCGAAATGGCCATCATGGTCAACTCGCTGGGATACCAGGTCACAACACACACACACACACGCACGCACACACACACACACACGCACGCACACACACACAGTGGTCCTTCTGGGTCCTCAGATGGGCTTAGACACCAATCCTTACTTACCATGCTAACCTTACTTTGTCTACAGTTTGTACATCAAAATATCATCATTTTTTCCTCAAATTATTTCAAAATAAAAGTCTTGAATTTCTGTTGGAAGTTGATAAGTGTTTCAGGTTTCAGGCTGATTCGGCTCCTTTTTAACATTTAATTAGAAATCTTCTAGATTTATGAAATCCTCCTCCGTGGTTTTAAACGTTTTAACTGACGTGACGTTGTCGTGTTTCAGATTAAAGTCAACGGGAAGGATTTCTTCACGTTCGCACACCGTGTCCCAGTGAAACGGGTCCGTTCCATTCAGGTCGCAGGAGACGTTTGCATCCAAACCATCAACGTTGTCGGGGTGAGTCCTGAAGTTTGACAAGTCTTAAACTTATTCTCTGGGTTTGGGATTATGTTTAAAAAACAAATTTCAGTTTGAGGAAATACTTTTTGTTGTTGTGATTTTATTGTTTCCTTTTCCTGCTACGGATTTAAAAACATTTTAAAATAATATTTCTGTTCCTAGCTATTTTTGACAATCGTTTTTAAAATGTTAAAAATTTAAATTATGAACAAGTTCTTGCATTTTATTTTGAAAGAAATTTTAAAAACTATTTCAGAAAATGTTTTTCTTCTCATTCAAGATTTCTCAAGCCAAAAAGTTTTAAACAGAATTGTTTGTTAATCTGTTTTTTGTGCTCAGAGTATGTGTCGGGGGTGACCCTCAGCTACTACCAAAGCAAATTTGAGCTCATACTTAGTAAAATTAACAGAGTTTTAGCCTTTTTTGTTTTTAAGTGTAGCTGTCTGTGACAGCCATTTAAGCTTACAGAGCTGGCTCTGATGTTTATGAGAACTGGTAATCTGGCTTCACTGGCACCTTTTAAGTTGTCTGTGTGCAAAGGTTTTAAATTCAAATTAAAACTCTTTTCATGTTTTTATCTGTTGTTTTCAGGGAGGAAGTCCAGGAGGTGACATGGGGGTAAAATAATCTTTAAACTTCTAACTAATCAGGCTTTTTAATGGTAAAATGACATTAAAGTAATATTTCTCAAACAGGGAGGATATCCAGGCTCACATCTGCCGGTGAGCTCAAATCGCGATTGTTTTTTTTTTATTCTTTACGCATTTTTCTTTTAATTTAATGTGAATTTAATCTCGTTCCCGTTCATCTGGTTTCAGGGTATGGGTGGGCAACCGGTCTACGACCCGGTCAGTAAAATGTTTTAAACTTTTCAGATTTGAACCACAACAAAAAAGATGTTTACTGAAGTAAAATGTTTCTGTGTTTTTCAGCCTCTGCCGTACCGCAACATGATCCCAGGAGGGATGAACCCAAAGAGAACCATCATCATCAGAGGCCTGGTTCCTTACGGAGCCAAGAGGTGTGTGTGTGTGCGTGTGTGTGTGCTTGTGTGTGTGTGTGTGTGTGTGTGTCTGCTGTAATCATTGCATCAAACCAGAACTAATCAATCAACTTTATTTATAGAGCACATTTTAAAACCCACATGGGCAACCACAGTGCTGTACGATAAGACGACAATAAGCTAAGACAATGAAAGAAGCGTAACACACACACACACCACAAACTAACACTCCTGTTACAGTATGGGGATCAACTTTGTGGTGAGCAGATCCCAGGACATCGCCTTCCACATTAACCCTCGAGTGAAAGAAGGTGTGGTGGTGAGGAACAACTGCAGTGGAGGGAAGTGGGGCTCAGAGGAGAGAGAGATCAACATGAACCCCTTCCAGGAAGGACAGTACTTTGATGTGAGAATACTTTTACTTTACTTTGTACTTAAATGGTTAATAAATATTATCTGTTCATAATTATGTTCCTCAGTACCTATGATCTTAAGTACATTTATTCACCAGTAGCTGTGCTCTTTAGCGCCTGTGTTCTTTAGTGCCTGTGTTCTTTAGCGCCTGTGTTCTTTAGTACCTGTGTTCTTTAGTGCCTGTGTTCTTTAGTGCCTGTGTTCTTTAGCGCCTGTGTTCTTTAGCGCCTGTGTTCTTTA
>NW_013952860.1:129314-140006 GCF_001266775.1 Austrofundulus limnaeus | reverse complement strand
CCTGTGTTCTTTAGTGCCTGTGTTCTTTAGTGCCTGTGTTCTTTAGCGCCTGTGTTCTTTAGCGCCTGTGTTCTTTAGCGCCTGTGTTCTTTAGCACCTGTGTTCTTTAGCACCTGTGTTCTCTAGTACCTGTGTTCTTTAGCACCTGTGTTCTTTAGCACCTGTGTTCTTTAGCACCTGTGTTCTCTAGTACCTGTGTTCTTTAGTATCTGTGTTCTCTAGTACCTGTGTTCTCTAGTACTTGTGTTCTTTAGCGCCTGTGTTCTTTAGTGCCTGTGTTCTTTAGCGCCTGTGTTCTTTAGTACCTGTGTTCTTTAATACCTGTGTTCTTTAGTACCTATACTTCCCAGTATTCATGTACTTTAATACCTTTATTCTCTAGTACCTGTGTTCTTTAGTACTTATGTTCTTTAGTACCTAAACTTCCCAGTATTCATGTACTTTAGTACCTTTATTCTCTAGTACCTATGTTCTTTAGTACCTGTGTTCTTTAGTACCTATACTTCCCAGTATTCATGTACTTTTGTACCTTTACTCTCTAGTACCTATGTTCTTTAGTACCTATACTTCCTAGTATGTTATTTAGTATCTATGTTCTCTAATACTTCAGTTCTTTAGTACCTGAGTTCTTCTTTAGTACCTATTCCCAGTACCTGTGTTCTTTAGTATCTATGTTCCCCTGTACTACTGTTCTTTATTACCTATACTTCCCAGTACCTATGTATTTTAGTACCCATTATCTTCAGTACCTATACTCCCCAGTACCTACAGTATGTTGTTTAGTACAGGGTTCCCACACCTTGGTCAACATCAAATTCAAGGACCTTTCAAGGACTTTCCAGTACCAGTTTCCTCAAATTAAAGAACCAAGCACAGCAGCAGTTACCTGCTGCTACCACAGAGTTTTACCAATAAACAGGTTTAATTTCCTGTAAATTCAATGAAAAACTGAACAACACAAGTTGTTGAGTCAGAATCAGTGACGTCAGTTTACTGTGATCCTGTTATCCACCACAACAAATGTAAGTATTTTTAAATTTAATTTTATAATTTATTGTTTTAAMGATGATGAAATCAGCCGTGTGAACAGAGAATTTCAATCCCCAAAAGACATTCAAGGACTTTCAAGGACAAGTGTAATTTTTGGCTTTTTTCACAAATTTTCCAGGGCCTTTAAATATTTTTTTTCAAACTTTCAAGGATTTTAAGGACCCGTGGGAACGCTGTTAGTACTTTTGTACTTTAGTACCTATTTTTCCCAGTACCTTTAGGGGTGACCTCAATTTTACAGCTGGTATTTACCCAATACTTACCTACTACGTGTATGGATATTAACCTGGTACTTGGTGATTACACTCCTGGCATGTAGTAGCCGGTACATAAATGTTGCGTCAGCACACATTCTACTTACATTAACTTAATATTTGTATCCTGGTTGTCATACTAAGTATCAGGTACTGTGTGTAGCAGGTACGTATCAGTATGTGTACACAGTATTTCAGTGAGTCTCTGGTTTGTCTCTCAGATGTCGATTCGTTGTGGGAACCAGAGGTTCAAGGTGTTTGTGAAYGGGCTGCACCTGTTCGACTTCTCCCACCGGACCTCCTTCAGTGACATCGACTGGCTGGAGGTCGACGGAGACGTCCAGATCTCTTACATCCACTTCTGACCCCTCACTCACCTGTGCAGGTCGACTCACCTGCTGTAACGCATCACACAGATGTTTGAAATGAATAAAACGATCTCAGAGAGGACGCTRTTTAATTTTCTTTATTTCTTTTGTGAAAATATTGTAGAAACTGTATAAAAATGTTTACAAATTACGGCTGTGGCCATAAGAAGGCAGTTATAGTACAATATTCCCTAAAAAAGAATATAAAAACACCAGAAACAGTAAAAACACGTTCATTAAATGTAAAAATACTGGCTCTTTGAAGGCACTTGGTAAAGATGTGAAACTCTGATCTCAGCACCAYTTTCTGTAATTCTCATCGTGTAAACAGAATGGAAAATGGTTTTCTGTGTACCTTTGATGCTCACAAAGAAACAGCACTTTTATCTGCTCCCAAAAAACTAAAATCAGCCGTTTATATACAAACATACAGGAAAATATAAGTGCACGCGTGTTGCAAAGTTACAGCTGGCGACTCTGGTTTCAGCTGCCGTGTTTCCCTCGACGCTGCCGGGATTTTATTTAGTGTCAGAGGTCCCRGAACGAGAGGAGAGCCACGGTTTCACCTCAGTGTTCAAACGACCTCTGCTTATTTACAGACAAAAACCTGCAGCGTTTTCCTCTCAGCACTCGTTCTCTGGCGTTTTCWGAAAAATGTCGTGTGAACCGTTCCGATGAAGGGCTTCAGCAGAATTTTACCAAAAAACAAACACAAAAAACCATTTATAAACAATTATAGAAAAAAAACATTAGTGCAAAGTTGTACAAAAAATCAGCATAAAAATTCATAATGTGGAATAACACTGTGCTTGAAACAAAAGCTCTCTTTATTTTTGTTGGGTTTTTCTATCTGTACCTTTATTTTTTATTATTATGTCAGTAACTCTAAATAGTTTATAGACGAACGGGTGATTGTTTGTCTCGTTGTGTCCCTGTCATGGACCTGGACCTGTCCAGGTGTCCCCCGCCTCTCTCACAGGGACACCTGGACACCAGCTCCCTGGGACCTGGAAAGGAGCAGCAGGTAAAGTTGATGAAAATATCCCAGATTTACTGCAAGACAAGTTTTGTAACACTGAGATCATTTTATAAACTTTATAACAAAAATAATGCTTTTGGTGTTCTTAAAAGTCTGAATATTTTACAAATATATCCTAAAACGAGTCTTAAAGGAGACGTTTGAAGATAAAAAATGAGGTCCGTTGGATTGGTTCAGTCTGTGGCAGTGTCAGAGCTGGTTTCAGTTCTGAAACTGGATTGTTTTTGGAGCTTAATCCAGCTCTAAAAAACATTGAGAGACTGAGGTTCTGTTCACACTAGGGGTGTAAATCACCAGCTTTATCATGATACGATATAACATCAATATGTTTGGATGATGTTTCGATAATTCTCAATATCATAAAGTCTGTCAAAGTTTCATTTTGCCTTGATATAATTGAATCATTACCAGTTCAGATCGATATAGATGGGTGTATTGTTACTCTCCTAGTTCACACCTGGCATWAAAAATCCACTCTCAGATGTCAGATTGCGTTGGAATATTACAGAATACAGATCTTTTTAAGAATTATTCATTGTTGGACCTATAAAATTATCATATAAATATAATTATCCCATATCTGAAGCCTTTTATCTGCACAGATTTAAGCTATTGGATTGGGCTGCAGGACTCTTATAAGTWAATAATCTCATTAAAACGTGACTCTGTTTCTGAACTGCATCAGAGTTGAGGTATTAATATTTAGTATGAGCAGGTAATTGACGTGATATGAATTACTACCTGCCAGGTGTGAACACCATCAGAGCTGTTCATTTGAAAACGAGTCACCTGAGAYACCTTGTAGTACCAGGTCTGAACAGGTCTGATTTACCTGCAGGACTCTGAAAACCCTCAACTCACTTGGAAATGTGCTCATCATATAAAAGTTGGGTTTACGAAAAAGGGGATAATTTAACTTCCTTTGAAGATTATTTGTGCAAAAACATGTTTGGTGAGGCGCAGCGTTTCTTGCAGTCAGTAGCAACACTCGCAGGACTCTGCAGGACTCTGGGTCTTGTTTCTGGACTTGGACAGCACACACTGGCAGTGATTTCCATTAAGAGTTCATTAATTCACTGCCAGGGTAGTTTCCTGGACCCGTCCCGGTCCTCCATCAGCTCGGAGGTCGGGGTGGGGTTTGGCGTGTCGTGGCGAGACGGCTGCAGGGGCAGCGTGGCCGTGGAGGACGACACCGGCATGTCCAAGCTCTCCAGGGAGTCGCAGAGGGTCCGGCTGGTCTCGTGTTGCGGACAGAGGACGTAGCGGTTGGGCTGGTGGACCTCGGCCGTGGTCACGGACTCCAGTCCCTTCAGGAAGAGGGGCGAAGGACCTCTGGTGGGGTCTCGACCGCCGACGGCCCCGAGCTCCGTGGGAGACTCGTCCATGTTGACGTAAAGGATCTCGTCTGCRTCCTGRGGATCCGGCAAGTCCTCGAGGGCCTTTTCCAGCTCGCAGCGCAGGGTCTCGAAGGAAGGACGGTCCTTTGGACTCAGCAGCCAGCAGGAGAACATCAAGGAGTAGCTGCAGACCACAAAGATGGGACCAGAATGAGACATGAGGGTCTACTATGAACCTGTTGCTGGTTTCTACATGACACTACTCAGAAAATAACTTTAGGAGATGTGGGACACTGTAGACACGAGGACACTCACATGGAGTCCAGGCAGTCTGGAGGCTGTTTGAGACGGTTTCCTTGTCTCAAATAATCATAAATCTCACTGTTCTCCACGCCGGGGTAAGGAGTCTGTCCTCGAGTGGCGATTTCCCACATGGTGACTCCAAACGACCACTGAGGACAAAACAGGACATTTAGTCTCACGAGCAGAAAACCAGGACCCTGAAACCCTCCCTCCGGTTGACCCTGATACTAACAAAAACCAGAACCCTGAAACCCTCCTTCCAGTTGACCCTGAACAAAACTAATGAAAACCAGGACCCTAAAACCCTCCCTCCGGTTGACCCCGAACAAAACAAACGAGCTAAGCTCCGATTTGAATCTGTTTTGACTGGAAACTCACCACGTCGCTCTTCGTGGTGTAAACCCTGTCAGCTAAGCTTTCGATGGCGATCCATTTAACGGGCATCTTGGAGATCCGGCCCTGTCTGTAGTAGTCCCCGTTGTAGATCTTCTTGGAGAGGCCGAAGTCGGCCACGCAGACGTTCATGTTTTCATTCAACCTGGGAGAAAAAACAGGGTTACCAAACTATGTCCATGGAAATGAAGCGTTTATAGTAATATACAAAAAGTAGATGCGATATTGGTGCAAGAAATTGTATTTTTTACATAATTTCAGGCATTTTTAAAGAAACCTGCATAAGTTTTTGCGAAAATCTAGTCTGAGCGCTAAAATCTGCTAAAGCTGAAAACTGATACAGTCAAACGGAACTAAAAGCTAAAAATAAAAGCACTAGCTCCGAGCTGAAAGATGCCGACAAAACTTAAAATAAAATAAAAAACCAAGGCACTAGCTCAAAGATAAATGTAGCAAAAAGAGAAACCTAGGTTCCTAAACCTAAAGGTTCAACATATAACATAAGTCTAGCAAAAAAAATATAACAGAGCAGTAGCTAAGAGCTAAAAGTTTAAAAACAATACCTAAAAGTACCGAAACAGTTGCTAAAAGGGTGGGGGGGGGGTAACTAAAAGCTAAACATTGCACAGAAAACAAACAGAGCTATTAGCTGAAGCTAATTTGAAAAAGAAGAAAATTGAGGAAAATATTTGTAAATAAAGTTAAAAATATGAAAAATATAAAAATTACATAAATGTGCTAAAATAACACAAAGCGTGCAGAAGATATCAGAAAACAAAAAAAAAAAAGAACTGAAGAGGAAAACAGCTGAATGCTGACTTCACTCTTCCAGCCGGGCTACAGGAAGCGAAACAGCAAAAAGCTGAAGCAGCAGCTGAAGTTCTCACATGCAGTTTCGAGCCGCCAGGTCTCTGTGGATGAAGTTCTTGTTGCTGAGGTACTCCATCCCCCTGGCAATGTCAGTCATGAACTTCACCAGCATCTGAGACGGGAGGTACTGCAGGACAGAGAGAACAGCCCAAGGTTAGTCCTGGACACCAGGAGGCGCCAGAGTCCAGCTTTCCCTGAGCCTCCACCACCTCCTCCTCCCCCTCCTGTGGGAACAGTCTCAGCTCCACTCAGTCCCAGCCTTGTTTTGATTAAAGTTTGAGTTTCGGAACAAACGTTCGCTCAGCATGGTTCCAGAAAAACACTTCATGCGTTAACGAGTTTGAGCTCACAACAAAGAATCGTCACGTTTTGATGATTTCACAAGAAAACCGCTGCCAGAAAAAGGTGCGGTTGGAGACTGATTTAAAGAAAAAAAAAACCTCTACTGTGCTGACTGTTCTGCTGACAGGACATCTGGGTGAACTTCCAGACTCAAAGCCTCAGACTCACCACGGGACAGTCTCCCAGCCTGGAGTACAGCAGGTAGCTGTGCAGGTCCCCATGCTTCATGTAGGGCAGGATGACCACAGGTGACGGGTACCCTTCGCTCTCCACCGTCTGCAGACACACACCTGCAGGGAGGAAACRCTGCTTTTAGGCAGGAAGTAACAGCCAAGATGGAGGAAAAGGTCTGAGCTCAGATTTAATGGAAGTAAAAGTTTGAATGCAGCAGGTAGAGAAAACACCAGACTCACCCAGGAGCCTCATGACGTTGGGATGGTCGAACTCCTTCATGCAGGCAGCTTCACGCAGGAAGTCCTCCATCTCTGACCGCGTGCAGATGGCAACTGGAACARGTTTACAGGTGAGATGGGTTTGAGCAGGTAACACATTCAGGCTGACATTACAGCTCTGTTAAAGCTTAAAAACATCTGAGTGAAATTCCCAGGAGCTGCTTGTGTTCCTGAGACGGTTTAACTGCTCACTCACTTTTCATCGTCTTCACGGCGACCTTGAGGACGAACTCTTCCTGAGTCAGCAGCCCCTCCATCACTGAGCCGAACTCGCCTGAAGATGAGATGGAAACAAACACGTTGCAGATGAAACATCAAAACCTCGGATTAAACATTAAAAACAAACTAAACGACTGCAGATCCAGTGCTGGCTCTGATTAAAACTGTTTTCTTTGATGTCTTTGTCTCTGCGCTAAAATCAGACCCATAAACTAAAACTGGTTGTCACGTTAATTTTTAGATATTACAAGTTAAAAAGATCATCTGATCTCAGATCTGTTGGAAGTTAATGAGAGTTTGGGTGTTTGTACAGAACCATTAGTCCTAAACAGCTTAAAAGTTTTTGAAATATCAAACTTAACTTTTTTGTTTGGCTTTGAGACGAAACCTGACGGAAGAATCACAGGTGAATCATTAAAAAAATCGTGATTTTAACGAATCCTTACCTTCTCCCAGAGTTTTCCCCAGAGTGAGTTTGTGTCTGTCCACCATCACGTCCTGCAGTTTCTGTTTCAGCTCATCACTGATGCCCAGGCTGTTCACTGAAAACAGAAAACATTGTTAAATCCTGCTAAAAACATTTTAATTAATACAGAAAAGAAATTAAAAAACAGACAAACTGTGTGAATCTTGTTGCTTTTCCAAAACCACAAAGCAGACAACAATAAGTCTGAAACKGAAGAAAAATAATCCCGCCTGAGGCTGAAATTCAATTATTTTTCTTCAATAAAAAGCAATAAAACCTTGACTAATAACTTTTAAAYGGAGCTACAAGTTCTCATTATCGTGTTTTATACTTTTAAATTAACATGATGCTTTCAAATCTTGCTTTTTCACATTTAAATCATTCATTTGGAGTCCTTTATAAAGTGGAACTTCAACGCTTTGGTCTGAATTCCTCCTTATTGTAACTCTACAAGCCCCGCCCTTTTTCTGGGGTGTGTCTCAGATTGYTTCATTCTAGTTTAAGGGTGGAAAGGAAAGGAAAAAGCAAGGACACATTTAAATCCTTCAGTTGGGTCTATATAAAATGGAACTGCAATGCTTTGGTCTGAATTCCTCCTCATTGTATCTCCACAAGCCCCTCCCCTTTTGGGGGCGTGTCTCAGATCCACGGTTTTGAGGCTGTCTCTTTAAACCCAAATGAGGCACTTAGAACCCCCACCCCCCAGCTTCGGTTCATTCTGGTTTGATAGAGGGGTTTACGACTACGTTTAATTTACAAATTAATTAAAAGACGTCAACAAGATAAGACATCCATCCACCAAACTGTAGTTGGTAAGTCCAGACGAAGTTCTGTTACAAATTAACAGACATAATAGTCCAGAAAACATCAGAAAATAGAGAAAACTGAACGGGCTGAAAAATCTGACCCAAACAGAATATGAAGATCTCTGTAGCACCAGCAGAGACTAAACTCAACTTTTCTGCCTCCTAGAGACTCCACGTTCACAACAAACTGTATTTAACATGAGAAAATGTTTTCTTTAAATGAGTCAGAAGTAAAGCTGGAACTGAAACTAAAAAGCTTGAAGATAAACTTTAAAAAAAGAGAAGTAGCCAAGCTAAGACAGTTTTCTATGTGAAGGTCTTAAAAAGCAGCTTCTCTGGTCTGAGGTGGGATGGGTCTTGTGCCTGTCCAGACCTGGTACCTGGCGGTGGGGGTGGGGGGTCTGATCAATAGTGTTCACACCTGATTGTTAAATACCCACCTGTAATAACAGTAATATAATGTTCTAAAAGACTTCTCAGACTGTGATTGACAGCTTCCAGTGACCACAGCTGGACCAAAAACTAAACCGTGTCTTGTCAGACTGAGTCCTGGTCTTGTGCCAGAAGGAGGTCCTGCACCTTGGAGGACGTCTTGCAGGACCTTAGCTCTGTTTTCACATCTGGGCCGGAATGTGACAAGACAGACCCCCACCATCAATCTGCCACATGCTGGACAAAAATGCGCGGGCGCGTTCCAACAGGACCGGACCCTGAGGACTCAACTGTGTCCTGAGAACTTCTGGTCAACATCAGCAGAGGAAATCCCGCCTAAATCTATCTAATCTGGGTTGTTTTTTTCACAAATTCCATCGCTCAGTTGGAAAACATGTCATCTTATTTCTTTTCCCTCTGGCTCATTTTAGTTTCAGAAAAGTTGTTGTTTTCTGCAGTTTTTTGTGGATCCGGCAAAATGAGACTTCACAAACATCACGAGCACACTGGGGACAAAGTCGGGACTTGACTGTTGTCTGAAATCTGAGACCAGATTCTGTTTTTTTCTGTCTGTAATCATMCTGCAAAGCACCTCTTTGTGTACGAAGGTCATGGCTCCACCTGGACCACCTGGACCAGGCAGCTGAATGACTCCTCTATCTGGAGATGTAAACTGATTTATGCCTCAATGCGCGGAGCGAAACTCCACAAAACAAAATATTTTTGTTGCACATCTCATCAGRGCAGCTCCAGATCTGTTATCCCAGCTGCAGGGGCTGAAGTCACTTTGATCAAACTAAGTGAGGAAGTGTTTTGTGTCTGTGCACGTGGAGAACAGAGCTGTCATTATGTGTCACAGATCCAGTCGCTCCGGACGACAGGAAGTGTTTTCTTTTCCGTGGAACGGTTTTCCTCTGAAGTGAGAGGCAGRTTCAGACACGCAGCTCAACGTTCTGCTGCAGTGACGCTTCAGAAAAGACTCACATGTTGCCTCTGTGGTCCTGCGGCTGTAGCTGCGACGAGCTCGGTACCGGACCACCAGCTCCCCTCGATCCATCATGGGCTCGAACGCCTCTCTGCAGATGAAAACAGAACGAACCGTCAGTCCTGAAAACCCGTCGACAAGACGTCATCTCAGAACCGTACGATCCGGGTCAAGTCTGGAACCAATACACACCCGAAGCGCGTCTCTTTGCGGCGCCGCTTGGCCACGAAAACAGCCACGAGCACGGCGAGGGCCACGATGCTGGCGATGGCCATCACCACGTACCACCAGTGCCAGGAGAAGGCCGGAGGGGTCGATGTACCTGAGGGAAGGACAGAGACCAAACTTAGGTTTTAACAGAAGACCATCATGATTTTATAAGATAACAGCCTGTTTGGGTGTAAATCTATATTTTAGCTCAAAACATCTGTGTTGGAGATCTGTTTTTGTTCTCTAATTTCTTTGTTGTTCTGAGATGTTTCCCACACAAGCTGCTGATATTCCTCCCTTCTTGTTTTCTGCTTCCTTCAGGCAAAGCAAACAGAGGCACTGCACCACCCCCACTCATAAATATTAATAACGTGTTTCCCCCCGTCCACCCCCCAACACACCTCCCCCTTCCTGTCCTCTCCATTTTATTTTCCTTCCTTATTTTTTAACAAAAAAAGGAGAAGTTCACATTGAGCTCACTTCCACAAAGTCTCTCCAAGTCACTCTGTGTCACTTTTACGTTTATGATGTCAGATAATCCACCTCATTTTGTTCAAAWATGAGGTGCTATCTGTGAGATTAAAAAGCACTTATTGTTTTAAAAACTAAACAAACAAGATGTTTGGGTGAGTGTTTAATAAACCAGTGATAAAGAATAAAGATAAATATAAACTGAGTAATAAACAAGCCTCACTGTGTGAGTTAGGGGTAATAATGTAAGACAAACAGGAGCAAAACACAAACTCAGTTTCTCCACAAAACAATAAATAAATACATCATGAGTGCGACAAGAACCCAAACAGAGCTGACCTAAGTCCAGAATTAAGCTTCAAAACTCAGCCTGTCACTTTTTTCCACCCTTTATCAACATCCCCCCATTTCCCTCTTCATCACACTGTCACACTGTGTCACTCTGCCACTCTGTATCACCCTGTGTCACTATTTGCTACTCTCTGTATCACCTTGTGTCACTCTTTGCTACTCTCTGTATCACCTTGTGTCACTATTTGCTACTCTCTGTATCACCTTGTGTCACTCTTTGCTACTCTCTGTATCACCTTGTGTCACTCTTTGCTACTCTCTGTATCCCCATGTGCCACTCTTTGCTACTCTCTGTATCACCTTTTGTCACTCTTTGCTACTCTCTGTATCACAGTGTGTCACTC
>NW_013952860.1:121823-128832 GCF_001266775.1 Austrofundulus limnaeus | reverse complement strand
CTTTGCTACTCTCTGTATCACCTTTTGTCACTCTTTGCTACTCTCTGTATCACAGTGTGTCACTCTTTGCTACTCTCTGTATCACCTTTTGTCACTCTTTGCTACTCTCTGTATCACAGTGTGTCACTCTTTGCTACTCTCTGTATCACCCTCTTTCACTCTTTACCACTCTCTGTATCACCCAGTGTCACACCTTGCCACTCTCTAAATCACCCTGTGTAATTCTTTGCCACTGTGTCACACTTTGCCACAATCTGTGACACTTTGCCACTCTCTGTATCACCATCTGTCACACTTTGCCACTCTCTGTATCACCCTGTGCCACTCTTTGCTACTCTTTGTGTCACCTTGTGTCACACTTTGCTACTCTCTGTATCACCCTCTGTCACTCTTTGCCRCTCTTTGTATCACCCCCTGTCACTCTTTGCCACTCTCTGTATCACCCTCTGTCACACCTTGCCACTCTCTAAATCACCCTGTGTAATTATTTGCCACTGTGTCACTCTTTGCCACACTCTGTATCACCCTCTATCATTCTTACCACTCTCTGTGTCACCCTGTCACTCTCTGCAACTCTCCATCACCCTCTGTCTCTCTTTGCCACTCTCTGTATCACCCAGTGTCACTCATTGCCACTCTCTGTGTCAGTCTTTGCCACACTCTGTCACTCTTTGCCACATTCGGTATCACCCTGTGTCACTCCTTGTCACTCTTTACCACTATGTGTAACTCTTTTCCACCCTCTTCCACTCTTTGTCACTCTTTGTCACCCTCTGTGTCACTCTGAGGTATGAGATTCTAAGGTTGTTATTCACCTTGAAATCTTCCCGTTTCTGTGGAAGAAAGAAAAACAGAAAACAGATTTTTGATAAAATATTTCTACACATGTACTTTTAATTTATTGTGTAATTATCAGGAAGTAAAACGTACAAAGTGTGTACTTTAATAAATATGTAAGAACATTTTTCTGTCAAACTCCTTGTTTTGTCTCACCTGGTGAAATGAGGACCAGGGTCTGTGTGGGGCTCCAGGGTCCTTGTCCTGCCCCCGTGTAGGCGCAGACTCGAAAAGACACATTGGACAGGGGGACAGACAGATTGATTGACACCTCATTGTCTAACCCGGCATCAGCAACAATCTGGACAAAAAAAAAATAGAAGGTTGGAAAGTTTGGAGGTTTTATTTTCAACACTGATCAGTCCGTTGATCTGGATTTATTAATCTTATACAATGAGAATGCTGAGTCAGCATTAGCATCATTTTCCAGCTCTGAGTTTAGTTTCACAGTAAATGTCACATCTGTGGCTGTTTGTGGTCCGAACCAACCTGCGGTGCACCAGGTGTGCTGTACTCCACCACGTAGCCCAGAAGAYCTCCGTTCAGCTTCCCCGGAGGCTCCGCCCACATCACCAGCACCTCCGTCCCGTTTGGTTTAGCCGTCACRTTAACTGGAGGGTTCTCTGGCACTGAAACGTATAAAAAAAAAACATGACGTGGCTTAAAAAGATTTCCTGTCGACCTGATAAAAGAAGTCAGGATTCTGGGTCGGACAGCGGAACCGGCAGGGCTCAGATTGTGGGTTTGGTGGACCGAAGCCAGATGTTAGAGCGGCGTGCGTTCTGACAGCTTCCAGCCTCTGGGATGAGAATGATGAAAACTCTAACATCTGGAGGGAGAAGATGTGAATGTGGAGAATTCTCAGCTGAAACTAAAGGGTGTGGGGGCACCGTGTACGGGAGGGAGTCCAGTTTCTGACCTTGGTCCAACCTCCTCTGGACTCCCCCGTTTTTAAATTAAACTCCTTCCTTTCAGAAAACAGACGGGTGTTTCACTGTTTCAAGGATTCTTGGTTGAACTTTTACTCGACYGATTCCTAGTTTGTTGTTTACCTTCACTCTCAGCTTGAACGGACCTTAACATTGTTCAGATTTGACGTTTCTTGGTCATTTCTCTGCCTTATTTCTGTTGACTTTACAKAATATTTATGACAATATCTCAGTTCAACCTTGTTTTGTCCTGATTTTTCTTCTTTTGACTAATTCTCTGCACTTTTGTTTGTTTGAGTGTCTTGAGCTTCATTGTCTGTTGGGATGAGTTCATTTTTTACCCGTTTCTTTGCTCAACTGTCTTGACTGGACTTGTTCTTGACCTGACCTTATCTCAACCTTACCTTTGGTTGACAACACTGTTTCTCAGTTTGCTTGTTTGTTTCATTGTTTTTAAGTTTAACCATTTCTTTGCTGGACTTTATTTCAACTCAACGGTTTCTGGATGTAACGTTTCTTTGACTTTGTCTTGACTGGACTTGTTCTTGACCTATCCTCTTCTTGACCTTACCTTTAATTGACTCGACTGTTTCTTGATTTAACGGTTTTGTGTTTTGACCATTTCTTTACAGCTATTTAACTGTTTCCCTACCGGACTTTATTTAAACTCGACTGTTTCTCGATATAATGGTTTCTTTGACTTTGTCTGGACTGGACTTGCTCTTGGTCGGACCTATACTCGGCCTCACCTTTCATTGACTGAACTGTTTCTTGATTTGATTTTTTTTTCTTGTTTTTGATTGTTTTACGAGTTAACCATTTCATGATAGTTTTTCAGTTTAACTGTTTCATTGCCAGAGTTTATTTAAACTCGACTGTTTCTCGATATAACCGTTTCTTTGACTTTGTCTTGACTGGACTTGTTCTTGACCTATCCTCTTCTTGACCTTACTTTTAGTTGACTCAGTGGTTTCTTGATTTGATTGTTTGGTGATTTGACCATTTCTTTACCTGTTTCCCTTCCGGACATTTTTTCAACTTGACTGTTTCTTGATATAACCGTTTCTTTGACYTTGTCTTGACTGGACTTGTTCTTGGTCGGACCTTTTCTCTGCCTCACCTTTAGTTGACTCGACTGTTCCTCAGCTTTAACTAGCTCTGGACTCCTCAGATTTTTACTCGGCAGTTTTCAGCCTGACTCTCTTTTCTTCTCTGGTTTTTCTGGAGTAAAAGCAGCTGTGAGCAGAAAATACCCAGAGGAGAGAAAAGGCAGAAGAACGTGCCAGAAGTGGAATTTGAGCGTAAGAATAAAAATGCACAGAATTCCAAGAAAAGAGGACTTTTGTTTAGATAGTTTGAGTCTGCCGGCTCTACGACGCAGCCTGAGCTCAGTGAGTTTGGGGGAAAACGCTGCCCGGCCCACAGATGATATCAGGGATTGTTTGGCGGCTGATTGTTTCCACATGTGGTCCGTGTTCTGCCTGCAACAAAAACAACCTCTGAGTCAAGTTCGCCAGCAGCTCAGCTCCACCTAAACGCTCCATCATCTCCTCCCATGGAGGTTTTTATTTCCCCGTCTTCCATCTTCATCACGCCAGCTCCTCGACCCTTGTACCGATCTTTTGTCGTACCGCTAGAAACTCGAGAGAACCGAGATTTTAACTCTCCAARTTTTTAAAATCTGCTCAGCTTATTGAGTTATGGCAACTTTTTTCTTTACTTCCTGTTTGAAAAGGTTTAAAGACGTTTTGAAGACAGAGACGTGTCTTTCTCTCTCTTGCTGTAAGTCTTGGGTCGTCCTCAGACTCACTGGCCTCAGTTTGGGTCAACACTCAGACGGAAAAAGGTTTGACTAAACCACAAACTGACGCAGAACTCCGAGGTTTTTTTCTCTGATGGGAAAACTTTGCAACAAACAACTGTTCTGCTATATTTCACAAGACGTTACGGTGCTAAAAAGATGTTTGTTTCAGTTTAAAAGCAGAACGTTCTGTCTCTTTAAGGAGTTTTTTTTGCTCATAAACAGGATTAAATGTTGCGTCATGTTGACTCATTTCTCTGGTTTTGTTTTGTTTTTTATTAAAAGTGTCAAATCATAATTAATAATCCCCTCTTATTACAATTCAGGTGAAAAACTCATAAAACATGCAGCTAAAATGGTTATAATGTGCTGAGATTTTATAAATCTGCAACAAAAAGTTGAAAAGTTTTATTAAAATGTTTTGTGTTTGTTAGTTTGTATTTGAAAGGAATTTCTGGAGTTATTTTAGGAGGCAAAAGGAGCTAGAAATATAATCTGAGTGCAGCTTTAGGATTTAGAGGGCAGCGAGGTTCACCTCATTTCCTCTCCCACCAGCCTCCTCGTTCTCTCGCCCTCCGGGGAGAAACTGCAAAAATCTGTGTTTTCTCAAACCCCCCTCATTTCTCTGCTGCAACGTTTATTTTTTCCCCTTAACTCATTATAAACCCACTTCTTTTACGTTTTTCCCACAGTGCCTCGGCCTGGAAGAAAAGAAAAACTCAGTGAGTTTGATTCCTGCAGGATTAAAGCCAAAGAAGGACCAAACCAGGAACTCGATGGTGAGTTCRCCGAGGAAACAGATGAGAACAGAAAAAAACTTGTCGGAGTCGTAAATCTGAAAATGTAAAACGTGAGGCCGCAGCATGTGGGAGCGTCTGCAGCAGGATGATATGTGGACGAGAACATTTCTGCACAATTTATGAACAAGAAGGAGTAAAAAAAAGGTGGGGGGGAGTATTAAGACATATTCCTTTGAAGGAATGCATCACAGAGCGTGGCAGCCGTCTTTAACAGAGCTACTCCCAAAGTTTATTTTATTTATTACTAACTGCCTTAATGGTTTCTCTAAAATCCATTCATGAGATATTTTACTAACAGACACACAGTCAGTGGTAATAAASTGGGAACTGACTCATTTCTCTTCTGACTTTAACCCAGTTTGAGGAACCAAACTGTTCCTGTGAGATCATAAAATCTGAGTTTTTGGCCTGAAATGAAACAAAAGATTGTTTTTTTGTCAAATAAAGAACTGAAAGTCTTAAAACCTGACCGTGGCCAGCGTTTCAACCGGTTCTACTTCTCTCTTTTTATTTCCCCGTTTCAGAAAAGCAAAGCTGTGTTCACAGCTCACACACGTTTCCACCCCGTTTCTCCGTGGATGTGGAAAATCCCACCTCAGGTTAAAGTCAAACACGGTGGTTTTGGTTTAGAGCGAGCGCTGATCTTCAGTGAAGCCGTTCAGGAAACTTTCACCTCCTGATCCAACATGGCCGCTGACCGCCACAGTTTGCAGACTAACCTTAGCTTTTCTTCATAAACGCCATAAAAAAGACAAACATGACTACCTGACCACGCCTTTACCTGAGCTTTTGAATCTCAGACTTAGATTGGCTGTTGTGTTTGCCTTGGACAGAAAATAACGTGCGTTTTCAACACAATGATCCCGCCCACATGGAGGCGGAGCTCAATTTAAACCAGGTGGACCMGGGTAGGATCAAGGAGGGTCATAGTGAGACCAGACAGAAGTAAATGATGGCTATAGTTAGAGAGTGGAGCAGAAGCTGGAAGCTGAAGCTACGACAAACGAGCAGGTTCAAGTCCAGTGTGTTAAGCCCCGCCCCTTTATTTAAATAAAGACWTTTTCAAGGCGATAATTATGTAGCCCTGACTTTTAACCATAAATATTATTTTAAAAACATGTACACAGAGTTCAGGGATTATTTAAGAGCTGGTATAGCATCATTGGCAGCTAGCTGTAGCACTTCCTGCTGGAGTATCATAGAGTTTTTGCCAAATAAAACCATGTAAAATCAGCTAATATCACCGGACTGTAAGCTAAAATGAGCAAAAACTGTGCTGAAATAAGCAAAAAAGTTAAAACTAAAATGAGAAAAACGAGCTAAAATTAGCAAAAGATTAATTAAAATGAGCAAACTGAGCTAAAATGAGCAAAAAACAAGCTAAAATGAGGAAAACATGAGCTACACTGAGCAGAAGATGAACTACATAAATTGACCAGAAGGTGAGCTAAAACGAGCAGACTGAGCAAAAATGGCAAAAAGCTAGCTAAAATGAGAAATGGATGAGCTAAAATTAGCAAAAGATGAACTAAAATGACCAGAAGTCATGCAAGTCCAGTGGGTTAAGCCCCGCCCCTTTAAATAAATAGAGATATTTTCCAGGCGTTACTTGAGAGCTGGTATAGCATCATTAGYAGCTAGCTGTAGCACTTCCTGCTGGAGTATCATAATGTTTTTGTTAGATAAAGCCATGTAAAGTAAAACTGGCAGCTCTGTGAGGGTTTATAATACAGGTTTTTCAGAAATTGAATCAGTTTAAAGATGGCAGCTGTCAGCTCAGACTAGCCTTTAGCTCATCACTCTGGTCCGAATTAAACTGTTTMTTTAAATTAAAGCCCTTTTAAAAATCTATCTACAGCAGGTAAGATATTAAAYGTTTGTAACTTCTCCACAGAATCCCAACCTTGATCCCGACACTCCCGATGAAAACTCACCTCCTTCTTTGGTGCGTAGCTCCGCCCACGGCGACCAGTGGGACGAGCCCTGGCTGCTGTGGCAGGACACCCTGACGGCGTACCGGCTGTGGGGCTCCAGGTCCCCGATCAGGTGGGCGGCCGGGGGGACGCTCACCTTCTGGTCGTGGATCAGCTGATCTGGACCGGCCAGGAAGGACTCGTCCAACGCCTTGGCCTGCAGGGGTCAGGTAAGAGACCAGATCGTTTTATGACACAAACAACAAAAACCTAATTAATAAAAACTGGATAAATGTGCAGAACAACTAATAAAAACAAAAAAAGAGACACTTTAACTTTTCATCATCATCTGTTTGAGCTTTACACAACTCAGTGACTCAACCCAATTCAAGATGGCCGCCACRATCAACACACAAATATCTCCAACTCGGACGATCTCACCCTGAGACACAATTTCCCCAAACATGYCMTGTGAGGTMAAATAAAACAAAAYAAAACATCTACAGCTGTTATTTSTCTAAMTGAAACCTGCTGAACCAGTTATTTTATTTCAAACCGTTTARATTTGTAACAGAATGACTCAGGTTTGATTTTTGAGTTTTCTGTTTTAATTCAAGTTGCTTTTCTGTAAACAAAAACTAAAGTTTTATAACATTCTCCACTTTAACTGGGAATAATTGTCAAGGTTATAGTAGTTTTGTATTTTTCATTATAGTTTAGTTTTATTTC
>NW_013952860.1:110951-118241 GCF_001266775.1 Austrofundulus limnaeus | reverse complement strand
ACTAAAATGAACCAATAAAAGCTAAAATGAGCAAAACATGAGCTAAAATGAGGAAAAATGAAGCTATAATGAGCCAAATAAATGCTAGAAAGTGAGCTAAAATGAGCAGAAGGTTAGCTCAAATAAGTAGTCCGCAAGTGAAAATCAGCAGACTGAGCTAAAATCAGTACTCCATGAATTAAAATCAGCAGACTGTAAGCCAAGTTAGCAAAAAATTCACTAAAATGATCAGAAGGTGAATTAAAATCAGCAGAGTGAAGCAAAATAAGTAGAAAAAACTATAATGGCCAGTAGTCGAGGTACAATCAGTAGTCCACAAGCTAAAATCAGCAGAAGATGAAGTAAAATGACCAGAAGTTGAGCCAAAATCAATAGTCCATGAGCTGAAATCAGCAAAACATGAACTAAAATAACCAGAAGGTACTGTATGCTAAAATGAGCCAAAGGTGACGTAAAACTAGCAGAAGGCAAGAMAAATTAACCAGACCACATTTAAAATGAGCTGAAGACGAGCTTAAATGACCAGATCACAAGCTAAACACAGTAGCTAGATGCAAAAATGAGCAAAACAGCAGATAAATTTAGCGAGTGATGTTCAAACTAAAATGAACAAAACAGTACCTGCATTGAACAACACTGCAGCTGAAAGCAGCTAAAAGCAGCTAAAAGCAGCTGAAAGCAGCTGAAAGCAT
The DNA here is from genome assembly GCF_001266775.1 of Austrofundulus limnaeus. NCBI lineage: Eukaryota > Metazoa > Chordata > Actinopteri > Cyprinodontiformes > Rivulidae > Austrofundulus > Austrofundulus limnaeus. Next base: position 117,549 of record NW_013952860.1, on the reverse strand, counting down.
GAAGCCAGTGACTGTTTGCTGAGTGTTCTGAGGTTCTGGTCAGAGGGGGCGGGTCGATGTGTTTCTTCATCGTAGGTTATCTCACCTGAACAGAGCAGCCGGTGATCGAGTATTCTCCTGCGAAGCCGGGCCGCCAGGACAGACGCAGCGCGGTCCGATTGATCCCTGCGGCCGTCAGGTTCTGAGGCGGTGCGGGCAGAACTAAACACAAACATTACGTTTTTTAAAACAGCAAACAAAGACGAGAGGCGAAGAGATGAGCCTGAGAAGAACCACCGACCTGTGATGGTACCAGAACCTGAGGTGGCCACGCCTTTGTAGTTATGAGCTTCACAAGAGAAGGTGCTGGTCCGGTTCAGACCTGGACACAGAGAATAAAACCTCATTACTGAACCTCCATTATTAACAGTTTATTATTTCAGTTTAACACGTTAGATTGTTTGTATTTTAATTCAACATATTTAAAACCTAAACTTTCCATCATTTTACCATCAAAACTTGACTAATGGAGTTTTTTTTTCCAGCCTTAAACTGGAGACTTGTTGAGTCTAAAACTGGAGACTTGTTGAGTCTAAAACTGGAGACTTGTTGAGTCTTAAACTGGAGCTTTGAGATGTTTCTGTCACAGACTGTAAACAAACACAAGCTCAGAGAATAAACAAAAAAAACAACAAAGTTTACAACGAAAAACAGATACGAACGCACTGAAAACAAAACAACAAAATTCCGAGAGCAGAACCAGACACGATGCGAGGCTGATGAGTGAAGCGAGAACACCTGAGGGACAGGTGAAAGTGGGCGGGGCTAGACGGTGGCTGATAAAACACAGATCTTGATGCGAGTCGGCTCCAGGAACTAAAAGGAGGGTTTGTGCTGCAGTTTAGGTGTGAAGAGTCTGAGTCACCTCAGAGGGGGGACCTCGAGGGTCCGGCTGAGCTGACTCACACGCTCCACACATTCCACAACACACCGAGAACATGTGACTTTCAACCCTCGTGCACAGGACCCTGCTGTTCGGCGCCGGCGGCACCAAGCCTCCATTGTGCCGCTGGAACAGAGTACGACCCTCGCCGGCTGTCAGAGGACGTCTGAGGGCCGAGCGCTCATCAAGACTTCTCCTGATTGCAACACATCCTCCTCTGTCTCTGCACTTCTCCATCAGGAAACCACAAAACAACACTTCTGACCCGCTGAACATCTTTCATTTAGTCACTCTGGAAGCTCATGTGTTTTTCAGGATTGAGCAATCACAACAGAATACCCTCCATAGTCCATATTTACAGAGTTAAAATGAATCTGAATGTTCTGAAACCCAAAAACAAAATTACGATGCGGCATGACRGACAAAATTAAGACTATTGTGCAAACAGGGATTGCTACATCCTTGAAGCAGGAGACTATGGCTGTGTCCAAAACGACAGGCCGGGTCCTCCGGAGGACCCAGTCTGCCGTTTTGGACACAGCCTATATCTGTTCTTAAGCTAGCTATTGATCTGATTAATGATAGGTCTGCACCGCTAACTGAGAGGCCGGAGCTGGTAAATGAGGTGACTAATTATTTGTGTTAGCATCAAAGGGGCTAGAGACTAGCATGGGTAAGCTGGTGTTAGGGGTTAAGTTTGTGTCTAATAAAGTAGGTGAGCAGCCTAAACATGCTCATGGCTAGCCTTTCCAATGCTAATGCCATCTTATCCCATAGTCGCTAGCCTTTCCAATGCTAATGCCATCTTATCCCATGCTAGTCGCTAGCCTTTCTAATGCTAATGCCATCTTATCCCATAGTCGCTAGCCTTTCTGATGCTAATGCCAGCTTATCCATGCTAGTTGCTAGCCTTTCCAATGCTAATGCCAGCTTATCCATGCTAGTCGCTAGCCTTTCCGATGCTAATGCCATCTTATCCCATGCTAGTTGCTAGCCTTTCCAATGCTAATGCCAGCTTATCCATGCTAGTCGCTAGCCTTTCCAAAGCTAATGCCATCTTATCCATGCTAGTCACTAGCCTCTCTGATGCTCACGCCAGCTTATCCATGCTAGTTACTAGCCTCTCCAATGCTAATGTAATCTTATCCATGCTAGTCACTAGCCTATCCAATGCTAATGTAATCTTATCCATGCTAGTCACTAGCCTCTTTGATACTAACACCATCTTTTCCATGCTAGTCACTAGCCTCTCTGATGCTAATGCCAGCTTATCCATGCTAGTCGCTAGCCTTTCTGATGCTAATGCCATCTTATCCCATGCTAGTCGTTAGCCTTTCTGATGCTAATGCCATCTTATCCATGCTAGTCGCTAGCCTTTCCAATGCTAATGCCATCTTATCCCGTGCTAGTCGCTAGCCTTTCCAAAGCTAATGCCAGCTTATCATGCTAGTTGCTAGCCTTTCCAAAGCTAATGCCAGCTTATCATGCTAGTTGCTAGCCTTTCCAATGCTAATGCCAGCTTATCCATGCTAGTCACTAGCCTATCCAATGCTAATGTAATCTTATCCATGCTAGTCACTAGCCTCTTTGATACTAACACCATCTTTTCCATGCTAGTCACTAGCCTCTCTGATGCTAACTCCAGCTTATCCATGCTAGTCACTAGCCTCTCCAATGCTACCACCATCTTTTTCATGCTAGTTGCTAGCCTCTCTAACGCTAACACAAATAAATAGCCTCCTTCTCATTTGCCAGCTCCGGCCTCTCAGTTAGCGGGGTCAGCTGTTCAGTTAGTGGTCCCGGCCTATCATTAATCTGATCAATAGCTGGATTAGGAACAGATATAGCCTCCTGCTACGAGGATGTAGCACCGTGCCATAAAAAATATCAATAAAAGCCAAGAGATGAATCCTCAGCTAACAGCTGCTCTCAACCTGCTGCAGAGGTATCGTCCAGTGAGTGTCTGACCGTCAGGCTGCTGCTCATAAAGAACCAAAAGGTTTGGTTTAAAACCAGGTTATTTATCCTCATGGCTCTGATTCATTCGTTGAGTTTAGGAGACTTTTCTTGCCTGAATGAGTCACGGATCAGAGTAAAGTAGCTTAACATTCCCAAAAAAGAAAAYATTCCTCGGAAAATGATGACTGGATTAAAGAAAAAGCATCTGAAGCTCAAAGAAAAGATTTGAAAACTTTCATGACTGTAGCTCAATATCTCTAAAAGCGACTGAGCTGACATGTTAGCTGTGGCGGCCATTTCTAATCCAGCAGCAGTTTGGTTGTAGAGGAACCTCCGTTGAGCGGCTCGAGAGACAAGAGCTGACAGTTTTATTAGGATTTGAAGGATTCCTCATGCAAGAAAAAGAGATTTTGTTGAATTAAAAAAGTGATGGCATTGTGGTTGAGCTGGATGTTTTTCATAAATATATTTAGATATTTTGTGTGTTTGTTTAGAGTGGAAGGTAACAGGTGCTGCTTTAGAAAACCACAGGAATCACTGCAATGCGTTTCTGAGAGGCCCAAACTCAGGAATTTTGTGAGTCATCCCTTTTTTTCCTGTTTGGAATGCTCTTCAGCTCTTCATGCCTCTTTTTGTCTTTCTGAGCTTCCTGGATGAATGTTTTCATTCCTGCTCTGGTTTAAACCGTTAGCCACCRGAGCAGCTGCCCATTCCTGAGCTGTGAGTGTAGCTTACCGTACATCAGCTCTGGGTCAGAACCAAGCTGCCCACTACCATGACTCAGCCTAAATCCTTCAATCAAACCCTCCTCCTCTTCCAACACTGACTCATCTTTCAGAACCTGCCTGCTGTTTGGCACCGAGCTCTGGGTCGCAGTCTGTGGTTTTCACCCACTCAACCACTGGGCGAGTCATGGAAATGGACCCAGTAGACCCAATAGACCCAATTGACCCAATAGACCCAATTGACCTAATAGACCCAATGGATCCAAGTAGACCCATTAAACCCAAAAGACTCAATGGATCCAGTGGCCACAAAACACTCAATGGATCCAATGAACCCATTAGACCCAAAAGACCCAATAGACTCAGTCAACCTAAAAGACCCAATAGACCAATTAAACCCAAAATACTCAATGTATCCAATGGACCCATTAAACTCAAAAGACTCAATGGATCCAATGGCCACAAAATACTCAATGGATCCAGTGGACCCATTAGACCCAAAAGACCCAATAGACTCAGTCAACCTAAAAGACCCAATAGACCAATTAAACCCAAAATACTCAATGTATCCAATGGCCACAAAATACTCAATGGATCCAGTGGACCCATTAGACCCAAAAGACCCAATAGACTCAGTCAACCTAAAAGACCCAACAGACCCATTAAACCCAAAAGACCCAAATGACTCAATAGACCCAATGGACCCAGTGGATCCAATAGACCCAATAGATCCAAAAGACGCAATAGACCCAGTGGTCCAATAGCAGGACTAACTTCTGGTGCTCAGAAAACTGCACAAGGGGGCACCACCTCAAATCTTGCCTAGGGCACCAAATTGGCACAAATTGGGGTCTCCACAGTCTTTAACTGCTACCTGTAAGGTTGAGCGTGGACGGAGACAGGGACATGGGATCATCCAACTTGTTGAGCGGAGCTCCGTCCTGCAGCCAGATGACTCTGACCGGCTCCGGAGGTCCGTGGGCCACACAGCTGAGGCTCAGCGAGACGTTTGCCACGACGGACATGTGCTGAGGCTCCGTGGAAAAATGAGGAAGGCCTGAGGAAGAAGAAGCTGAGTCAGTTTTTTTTTTCTTTTTAACAGAGCAGATGTAAGTGAGGTCCAACTCACCCTCCAGCTGGATGCGCCCCTGCTCAGACAGGGTCTGGTTGTTCTCTAAGTAGACGGCACATCTATAGGAGCCCATGTCGGGGAGCTGTACCTTCTCGATCCTGTTGTGAAAACAGAAAACTGTGAGATCCAGAAGTGACAGGAAGCTGGACAGAGAAATGTTTCTTATTCAGTGAAAACAGAAGAAATGTATCATCAGAAACCAGTGTTGGGCACAGTTCCCCTAAAGCACTAATAGGGGAACTAATTTCTTGATTAGTGCTTTAGGGATTTAGCTATTTTTTAAATTAATTAGTGGATTAKCACTTGCTAAATTTATGGGCTAAATTTAGAAGCATTAACTGAGGTCTTTAAAGTTATTGATCAACATTTTTGTTCACAGTTGAAGGTGAAAGCTGTCATACATTTTGTTCATATGTGTGTCATTTATCTACAAGGTCACATGTGTCAAACTCAAGGCCCGCGGGCCAAATGTGGCCTGCAGGTGATTCCGATTTGGCCCACCAAGGGCACTAAGTGACAACATTCTGCACACAGTAAATATTGTCTCATGTTGACTCTGAAGAATGTTTCATGTGTAAACTGGATTATATTAGTGCTTTAGAATTAGCTTTTGCTAAATTTTTCAGTGCGTTAGTGCTTTAGAATTAGGGGACCTAAATATTTGAGTTAGTGCTTTAGGGTTAGTGCAACTAATATTTAGATTAGTGCTGCCCACCATTGTCAGAAACCGTTGGTTCAATCTAACCTCCTCTGCTGACTTTGTTATTTTAGCCGTTTATTAGCCATTTTAATATTTTTAGCTTTTTGCTTATCTTTTAGCTTTGAGCTAAACTTTGCTATTTTTTGTTAGCTTTTGCTACTTTATGTACTTTAGCTTTTGCAATTTTTTGTTAGGCTGTTGCTCTTCTTAGCTACCGTTTTACTAACTTGTGTTAGCATTTTGCTACTAGTTGCTTTTCACTAAACTTAGCCTTAAGCTAACCTTTTTCTTTCATCTTTTTGCTAGTTTTTCAGCTCTAAACTATCCTTTCAATAATTTTGGCTCRTCTTTTTATGCTTCATCTTTCATCCAAATTGAATTTTTAAGCTAAACTTTTTGGTACTTTAGATAGCTTTTTGTTACTTTAGGCTTTTTGCTCAACGTTTAGTTTTAGGCCAACATGTTGATGCTTTTAACTTTCAGATAGTTGACTATTTTTAGCTTTACAGCAGAGTTTAAGCTTCATCCATCTCTTTCATGCTCTGTATTTGCATTATTTATGGTTATATGGTTTTGTTCAAACTTGAATAATTCTAGAAACGTAACATGAAGACAAAAACAGTCGGTTCAGTAAGATGAAAATGAAACAGGAAGTAAAAACAACTGATTCAGAGTTTCAGCTGCTTCCTACGTGAGTGTGCTGGTGATGGTCCAGCTGTTGCTGCCTGTGGGGACTTGGACCTGGTTGGTGTCAGCGTACAGAAGTTGGACCCCGTCTCTCAGCCAGACCACATCTGGGGGGTCCTCCTCCTCGCCCCCGCTACCCTTCAGGTCGCAGCGCAAAGAGACGGGTTTGCCCAGGGACGAGATGATGGTGCCGGGGCTGCGTTCAAACTCCAAATCTACAAAAGACAAAATAGATTTGTCTGTTTTAACAGAATAAATACTTTAAATTCTCTAAATAAAACAAAACTAAATAGATAAATCTCATTTTATAAAACATTAAACTTTCATCACCCACAAAAATAATAATTTAGTTACAGAGTTACTTTTATTTTTTAGTGGTTTAAGTCGTATAATCCCATTTCAAACTGATAATATAAGATCTATACCTAACATTACTAGTCTATACCTAAAATTACTAGTATATACCTATCATT
>NW_013952860.1:104632-106022 GCF_001266775.1 Austrofundulus limnaeus | reverse complement strand
GAGACCAGTTCTAGAGGACCTGTGGAGACCAGTTCTAGAGGACCTGTGGAGACCAGTTCTAGAGGACCTGTGGAGACCAGTTCTCCAGGACCTGAGTAGACCAGTTCTAGAGGACCTGAGGAGACCAGTTCTAGAGGACCTGAGGAGACCAGTTCTAGAAGACCTGAGGAGACCAGTTCTCCAGGACCTGTGGAGACCAGTTCTCCAGGACCTGAGGAGACCAGTTCCACAGGACCTGAAGAGACCAGTTCTCCAGGACCTGTGGAGACCAGTTCTCCAGGATCTGAGGAGACCAGTTCCACAGGACCTGAAGAGACCAGTTCCACAGGACCTGAAGAGACTAGTTCTAGAGGACCCGAGGAGACCAGTTCTCCAGGACCTGTGGAGACCATTTCTCCAGGACCTGAGGAGACCAGTTCTCCAGGATCTGAGGAGACCTGTTCTCCAGGACCTAAGGAGACCAGTTCTCCAGGACCTGAGGAGACCAGTTCTAGAGGTTTTGGAGGGAAATGTTCTGGTCCGTTCTGGTCTCATCGAGGGTTCTAGATGTTCTACAGTCCTGGATGGAAACAGATCTTCTAAAACCTGAAGGTACTTTACAGCCGTTCCAGAAGCACTAATGCACCCCCAYCCCATCAGAGAGGCAGGTTTTTAAACTGTTAGTTCAGAGAAGAGGGCAGCAGTTCTGGATGGTTCTTTGTCTGATAGAGCTTTAAACAGCAGATGAGATTCAAAGTGAGGAACTTTATTTTGAAATTATTTCATTATTTTCCCACGCAGTTTTTCACAGATTACTGAACCTCGGCCCATCTTCACTGATCAAATGTTTGTTTTTGTACTTTTATTTTTTGTTGCTTATTAACACAATTAGTTGTTTAACATTTGTTTCACTTTTACAACATTTTGTTATAAATGTCTCGGAGTCATTAGACGTGTTGCTGCCTTAAACATAAATATTTCTTCAGTTTCTTTAGCTGAGATCAGCTGTTTTTATTTTTAAACTCGGTGAAGGTCACAGAATATTTTCAAGGACGACTGGTTGTTTTTGTGTTATTAGACGATAACAACAAGACACAAACTTCATCCTCCAAGGCTGTTGGCAAAGTCACACAATCACAAGTGTTCCAGGAATGTGGGAGTCCGACTCCTGTTCAGAAACAATCAGTTCAGCTGAGAGGAGAGCCTCTGATCAGGAGGAGGAGGAGGWGAACACTGCTCCTCCTGGGGGACCTGAGAGGAGCAGCTCTGAGCCAGAACCACCATCAGATCCAGAGTCTGGTTCTTTCAGTCCAAACCTCACGAGGGCTGGAACCTCAGCAGAACATCTCCACACCTTTCAGACCCAGCTCTTCTTTTTCACCACAACCAGCCGGAACAACACCCTCATCAC
>NW_013952860.1:101404-103220 GCF_001266775.1 Austrofundulus limnaeus | reverse complement strand
TCTCCTCCTCCTCAGTCCTTCTCCTCCTCCTCAGTCCTTCTCCTCCTCCTCAGTCCTTCCTCCTCCTCCTCCTCCTCTTCACTTTTGATTCACAGCAGCTGAAAACTTCCAACCTGCTCATTTATCACTTTATAAACAGACACATAAATATCAGATTTATCGAAATAAAAATAAACACATTTTTTGGGAGAAAGTTTTTATTTAGGTTTGATTAAATGTTTCATGTTGATCAAAGTTTTCCTCAGAAACWAACTCAAACTTCAGTCTGGTTCAGTTGACCTGATGATGAAGCTCTCAGAGTCCAAACATCATCAGCTGCAGCCGAAATGTTTGTCCCTGCTTGCTTTGTTTTGTCTGACTCAGCTGCTGAAATAAAGCTGGATTTAAACATGACTCAGCGTTTTTACTGCTCCCTGTAATTTAAACATCATGTCAAAATGTTCGGCTCATTCAGGACAAACTGCTGGGACTTTAGTCTTTGTCATTTCTCATTTTAAGTTTATTTAAAATCTTATTTCTCTTCTTTAAATCCTCAGAAATTCTCTGCTCACTTTTTGTTGTTTAAATTTTAGCTCCTACACTTTCAGCTACTTTTATTAAAGAGCATTCTGCTCCCTTTAGCTACAGTGCTAATATTAGCATGTTTAGTTATATATGATGTTTTTCAAATGTCAACATTATTTTTACATTTAGCTTTCAGCTATTGTTTTAGTTAGCCTTCTATTTTGCTAATCTTAAGCATCTGTTTTGCTAATTGAAGTTTTAGTAATTTTTTGCTTATTTTAGCTGTTTTGTTAATTTGAGCTTTTGCTAATTTTAGTACAGTTTTTTTCATTTGCAACAACTGTTTTTGATCATTTTAGCGTCTTCTCTGCTGGTTTGAACTTTAATGATTTGGTTTTAGCTTCTTTARCTGTTGTTCAGCAGTCATTCAGCAGATTTCGATGGTCGTTCAATGAATATTCAGCAGATCTCAGCAATCATTCAGAAGACTTCAGTAGATGTTCAGCAGTGCAGGTTTCAGCAGATTTAAGCAATTGTTACGTATTTAGCAGTAGTTCAGCAGTTTTCAGCAGATTTCAGCAGTTTTAAGCAGTCAACATTTCTCAGCATTTTTCAGCATTTTTCAGCAGTCGTTAAGTAATTTTCATCCGTCCAACAGTTTTCAGCAGTTTTCAGCAGTCAGCAGATTTCAGCAGTCGTTAAGTAATTTTTATCAGTTGTTCAACAGTTTTCAGCATATTTCAGCAGTTTTCAGCAGATTTCAGCTGTTCTCAACAGTTTTCAGCAGATTTCAACAGTTTTCAGCAGTTCTCAGCATTTTTCAGCAATCGATAAGTAATATTCATCCGTCATTCAACAGTTTTCAGCAGATTTCAGCAGTCAGCAGATTTCAGCAGTTTTCAGCAGTCATTAAGCAGTTTTCAGCCGTTTTCAGCAGTCGTTAAGTAATTTTCATCAGTCGTTCAACATTTTTAAGCAGTCATTAAGCAGTTTTCAGCAGTTTTCAGCAGTCATTAAGCAGTTTTCAGCAGTTTTCAGCAGTCGTTAAGTAATTTTCATCAGTCGTTCAACATTTTTAAGCAGTCATTAAGCAGTTTTCAGCAGTCATTAAGCAGTTTTCAGCAGTTTTCAGCAGTCATTAAGCAGTTTTCAGCAGTCATTAAGCAGTTTTCAGCAGTCGTTAAGTAATTTTCATCAGTCGTTCAACATTTTTCAGCAGTCATTAAGCAGTTTTCAGCAGTCATTAAGCAGTTTTCAGCAGTCATTAAGCAGTTTTCAGCAGTCATTAAGCAGTTTTCAGCAGTCATTAAGC
>NW_013952860.1:98566-100492 GCF_001266775.1 Austrofundulus limnaeus | reverse complement strand
ACACACAGACACTCACACACAGACACTCACACACACAGTCACACACAGACATACACTCTGGTTTCTGTGCAGAGTTAGGGTTAGAGCTCATCACTGTGAGGCTGTGAAACTGCAGGGTGACTCCAGAGAGGACGGTACGGTGGAGCAGCGGTTAGAGCTGCTGCTTCACAACAAGAAGGTCACAGGTTTGCCTCCTCTGCTTTCTGGGCGGAGTTTACATGTTCTCCCTGTGCACTTGTGGGTTTTCTCTTCATACTTTCATTTATTGACAACTGAATGTGTCCAGATGATGGATGGATGGATGAACAGATGATGGATGAACAGATGAATGGATGATGTGTAAATATGGAGGTCAGCACACATTAAACTGGTCTTTTCTCAGCAGGCTCCATCTGAGCAGCAGTAATAAATAATCCTTGTTTTAATCTGAAGCATCAGAATATGTGAGGTCATCCTCACTGGCTGAGGTCAGGTGGTTTAGTTTGTGTCTCCAGTTGTTCAGCAGTGAATAAAGTTCTGTTTCTGTTCATCAGAACCAACAGACAGAACCGTCCTGCTGGGTTTCTGTGATAATTTGGACCTCTCTCTGCTCACGTGACGTTTGAAACGAGCTCCAGTTTCCTGTCGGCTTTAAGGGACTAAATCAGGGATTAACTCTCGCCTCTCTCCATCTTTCAGCCCAGTTTTCAGCATCAGCCTCTCTGCCCATCATTTCAGCTGCTGCTGCCCCACCAACATGAGCCCGGCGGGGGTCCACCACGGCTTCCTCAGGAAGTACGGTAGGTTCTGCTCTTTTATTTTASTTTGTGCTTTGATCGAATAACTGAGGCCAAAAACAGCTTTAAAAAAGTTTAACATGAAGGGACACCAGTTTATAATCTGCAGGATTTCAAGAAATTGTTGTAATTTTCAGATTTAGCAGCAAAACAATAAATCAGCAGGAGAGCAGAAAGAACAGAAACAAGGAACAAAATGTAAAAGTCGTCACTTTCWGGATTTGTTTTGGTTTCTTGGTGTTTTGAGTATTTTTGTTGATCAGTTCACCTGTTACCTCACTTCCTGTTTCCTGTCTCCTCTAACACTTCCTTTTGTTGCTCGTGTTCTTTGGTTCTGTTTGATGTAAAGTTTGTCAAATTCTTTCTGCTGAACATTTAAAAAATCTGATTTATTCCTGAAGCTGAACTAAAACAATCCCATTTTCAGAAAAATAAATAAAAAATCAGCTGAAAATTGAGCTGAAAATAAAATAAAAGCTAAAAGAAGACACAAAACATCAAAAGGATTAGTAAAATCTAGAAAAATGTGGATAAAAGCCAAAAACTATCAAAAAGCCAAATTTGGGAAATGGCTCATTAGAAGCTAATAGTAGCTAAAGGAATTGCTAAATTAGCAAATGTCTGTCTAAAAGCAGCAAAAGACGAGCTAAAAAACTAAATTCTGGCTAAAAGTTAACATATCAAAATGAATCTAAAAACATAAAATAAAAGCCAAACAAAAAAGGCATAAAAGTATTTAAAAAAMCACAAGTAGCTGAAAGCTAAAGTAGCAAATGTTTCACTAAAAGCTAAGAAATAACACTAGGTTAAAATTGTCATAAACATAGTAGGAAACTAAAAGTAGCTAAAAGATAGCAAAATGCTAAAGTAGAAAAAATAGACAAAAATAGCAAAAGTGTGGCTAAAAGCTAAAAGAAATATCAAAAGGCTAACAAAAGCTAATTAGCAAGAAGCGAAAAKTAGCTGAAAGGTACAGTATCAAATGTTCAGCTGAAAGCTACAAAATAACTGAAATGACTAGCTACAAGCTCATTTATTAAAAGGCTGTCTAGAACATTGTGGCTGAAAGTAGCAAAAGGCTAACTAGAAGCTAAAAGTAGCAAAACAAAACCTGAGCCAGTTGCTAAAGCAGATTTAAAAAAGATTGTGG
>NW_013952860.1:95933-97510 GCF_001266775.1 Austrofundulus limnaeus | reverse complement strand
GTCCTGTGTCCTCTGTCCACCTGTCCTGTGTGTCCACCTGTCCTGTGTCCACCTGTCCTCTGTCCACCTGTCCTCTGTGTCCACCTGTCCTCTGTGTCCACCTGTCCTGTGTGTCCTGTGTCCACCTGTCCTGTGTCCACCTGTCCTCTGTCCACCTGTCCTCTGTGTCCACCTGTCCTGTGTGTCCACCTGTCCTGTCTGTCCTGTGTCCACCTGTCCTCTGTCCACCTGTCCTCTGTGTCCACCTGTCCTGTGTGTCCTGTGTCCACCTGTCCTGTGTCCACCTGTCCTCTGTCCACCTGTCCTCTGTGTCCACCTGTCCTGTGTGTCCTGTGTCCACCTGTCCTCTGTCCACCTGTCCTCTGTGTCCACCTGTCCTCTGTGTCCACCTGTCCTCTGTGTCCACCTGTCCTCAGTCCACCTGTCCTGTGTGTCCACCTGTCCTGTGTGTCCTGTGTCCACCTGTCCTCTGTCCACCTGTCCTCTGTGTCCACCTGTCCTCTGTCCACCTGTCCTCTGTGTCCACCTGTCCTCTGTGTCCACCTGTCCTCTGTGTCCACCTGTCCTCTGTCCACCTGTCCTCTGTGTCCACCTGTCCTCTGTGTCCACCTGTCCTCTGTCCACCTGTCCTCTGTCCACCTGTCCTCTGTCCACCTGTCCTGTGTGTCCACCTGTCCTGTGTCCACCTGTCCTGTATGTCCACCTGTCCTCTGTCCACCTGTCCTCTGTCCACCTGTCCTGTGTCCACCTGTCCTCTCTCCACCTGTCCTGTGTGTCCACCTGTCCCGTGTGTCCTCTGTGTCCACCTGTCCTGTGTGTCCACCTGTCCCGTGTCCACCTGTCCTGTGTCCACTTGTCCTGTGTCCACCTGTCCTAAAACTGACATAAAACCAACCTTCAGCTGTTAGCTTCTTGTCTGCAGGAGGCTTCATGTTGAAGCAGTGGAAGGAGAAGTACCTGGTCCTGACAGTGGAGGGGAGCCTGCTGGTCTGCCGGGACACAGAGTCCCCCCCGGACCAGGTGGTGGATCTGCAGTCCGGCTGCCGGGCTGTGGTGGGGGGCCGGGAAATCCTGGACCTGCCCAGGTTACCCCCGGGGGGCCGGAGGGACAGCTGCTTCGCCCTCATCCTGCCCCAGAACAAGTTCCTGCTGCTCCTGTCAGACCACCCAGAGGACTGCAGGTCTGTGTGTCCCCCTTCTGTCAGTGTGTGGACACAAGGACTCACACAGGGACACAAAGACTCACACAGGGACACAAAGACTCACACAGGGACACAAAGACTCACACAGGGACACAAAGACTCACACAGGGACACAAAGACTCGCACAAGGACACAAAGACTCGCACAAGGACACAAAGACTCACACAGGGACACAAAGACTCACACAGGGACACAAAAACACAAAGACACAAAGACTCACACAGGGACACAAAGACTCGCACAAGGACACAAAGACTCGCACAAGGACACAAAGACTCACACAGGGACACAAAGACTCACACAGGGACACAAAGACTCACACAGGGACACAAAGACTCACACAAGGACACACAAAGACACACACAAGGACACAAA
>NW_013952860.1:82503-95300 GCF_001266775.1 Austrofundulus limnaeus | reverse complement strand
GACTCACACAGGGACACAAAGACTCACACAGGGACACAAAGACTCACACAGGGACACAAAGACTCACACAGGGACACAAAGACTCACACAGAGACACAAAGACTCACACAGGGACACAAAGACTCACACAGAGACTCACACAAGGACACAAAGACTCACACAGGGACACAAAGACTCACACAAGGACACAAAGACTCACACAGGAACACAAAGACTCACACAGGGACACAAAGACTCACACAGTCACACACAAAGACACACAAAGACACAAAAACACAGACTCACACAAGGACACAAAGACTCACACAGGGACACAAAGACTCACACAAGGACACAAAGACTCACACAGAGACACACAAAGACACAAAAACACAGACTCACACAAGGACACCAAGACTCACACAGTCGCACACAAAGACACACAAAGACACAAAAACACAGACTCACATAAAGACACAAAGACTCACACAAAGACATAAAGACTCACACAAGGACACAAAGACTCACACAAGGACACAAAGACTCACACAAGGACACAAAGACACACAAGGACACACAGACTCAGACACAGACTCACACACAGACTCACACAAAGATACAAAAACACACACAGACTCACACACAGACTCACACACAGGCACAGACTCACACACAGACACACATACAGACACACACACAGACTCACACACAGACTCACACACAGACACACACACAGACTCACACACAGACACAGACACACACACAGACTCACACTCACACACAGACTCACACACAGACTCACACACAGACTCACACACATAGACTCACACACAGATACACACACAGACTCACACACAGACTCACACAGATTCACACACAGACACACACAGATTCACACACAGACTCACACACACAGACTCACACAGAGACACACACAGAGACACACACACAGACTCACACACAGACTCACACAGAGACACACACACAGACACACACACACAGACTCACACACAGACTCACACACAGACTCACACACACAGACTCACACACAGACTCACACAGAGACACACACACANCACACACAGACACAGTCTCACACACAGACACACACCCAGACTCACACACAGACACAGTCTCACACACAGACTCACACACAGACACAGTCTCACACACAGACTCACACACAGACACAGACTCACACACAGACACAGACTCACACACAGACACAGACTCACACACAGACTCAGACACAGACTCACACACAGTCAGACTCACACACAGTCTCACACACAGACTCACACACAGACTCACACACACTCACACACAGACTCACACAGACACAGACACAGACTCACACACAGACACACAAAGACACACACACAGACTCACACACAGACTCACACACACTCACACACAGACTCACACAGACACAGACACAGACTCACACACAGACACACAAAGACACACACACAGACTCACACACAGACTCACACACACTCACACACAGACTCACACAGACACAGACACAGACACACACACAGACACACACTGCTCTCTGTCCGACTATCAGACGTTTCGTTGCTGTAATGTTTACTGGATCTGTGTCAGAGATGATAACTTCTCATGTTTACCTTCCAGTCTGTGGCTGAAGCTCATCAGTAAAGTCAGAGAGGTTAGTTTGTTTCCTTCTGTGGGTCAGAGGTTTTAATCTGTTCATCTCTTATAATCTGTTAATCCTGGACTTCTTTTTAAAAAGAAACTGATAATTTAGCGTCCACTGCGTCCTCCATGTCTCCTTCAGGGCGTCTCGTCGTCCTGGAGCCTTCAGAGGCAGCACAGCTTCACTCCCTGCATCACCGACCGAGACCCGCCCCCCGACCCCTCCAACCAAGGACCCGGGTCGCCCCGGACCAGAGGGTTCACCACACCCCCTTTATCCAGAGTCATGGAGAGGGGGGGCTCGCTGAGAGACAGAGGTGTGCCAGCAGCTCCATTACAGCTTTTAACAAACAGGCCTGAACCCTGCTGCTGCCCTGGGGTCAAAGTGACCTGGGAGACCTCAGGGTGGAGTTTGAGGCCCCGGGTTGTTTTGAGCCCAGGGCAGCAGCAGGGTTGGCTTTGAGSGGTTTTATATTTGTTCTGGTCTCGTCTGTCTCCGCAGCCAGAGGACCCCGGCAGCCTCAGCGCAGCGTCTCCGTGGCCCCGCCTCACCGCGTCTCAGACTGCCTGCGCCACGGCAACAGCAGCGACGCCCGGGCGGTGAGGGCGGTGTGCCTTCTGATGGGGGGGCCCGCGGCCTCCTCCGCTCTGAGCTACCTCAACTCCTGTGCCCCCTCCTCGCCCCTGGCCACCCGGGCCCCCGAGCTGCCCATGCACGGCCCCGGGGCCTTCTCTGACCTCCCCGCRGGCGGGTCGTTCCACGCCTGCAGCCAGGACGTCGACGCGCCGCACTACAACAGCTTCGACTTCGAAGCAGACTCCGACTTTGATGCGTTCGACTGCGGGGGGTTCGCCTTCTGAACGTGACCCCCCACAGAGCCCCCTCGTGTTCCTCTGTTAATAACTCTTCACCTGTCGGAGCGTCTGATTTATAAATGAATGAAGCTGCTCCTCCTGGAGTCACGCCCGCTCTCCTCAGGTGAATAATTCATCRCCTGGACTCTGAACTCCGGCTGTGTTTCAGTCTGACATCAGCCGGCTGAAAGATTTCACTCCAGACGTTCAGACACACGTCTGCAGAAACAGGAAGTCTTTCAGTTCTGAGGTTTCCTGCAGCAGGATTCTGAACCAAGCCACCYGCTTCGGCTGTTATCATCCATTAAATGGACGTTATCAGCGGTTATCAGTCCCATAGAATGGCTTCAGACTGTCRGCTGGTTAATATRAGGCATAAAGGTTAGTTTTAGAGAAAATGACCTGGGCTAGCTTAAAGTAGACCGGACTCCGGCAGATTGTTGCCTTCCAACGTATATGGCACTGGTAACCCACTAGGGGGCACTTTTGGGACAGTCTGAAGCCATTCAATGGGACTGATAACCGCTGATAACGTCCATTTAATGGACTGATAACATCTGAACCGGCTGTCCAAGCTCAGGTGAACAACAACACCTGACAGATTCCAGCAGGTAACTAATTATACAAAATAAGAYAAAAATCAAAGTTGCAAAATTTTAGCTACATCTCAAAGGTATCTACAAGATAAAAAAATAGTAAAAGCCTAGCTAAAAGTGGCAAAGTGTTAGCTAATCATTGCTAAGGTTAGCAAAAAGTAGCTAAAATCACAAAGGCTAACTAAAAGTGGCAAAAGGTGAGTTAAACATTGCTTAAGTTTAGCTAAAAGTAGCTAAAATCACAAAGGCTAACTAAAAGTGGCAAAAGGTGAGTTAAACATTGCTTAAGTTTAGCTAAAAGTAGCTAAAATCACAACAGCTAGCTAAAAGTAGAAAAAATTAGCTAAATTAATACTTTCAAAAAGTAGCTAAAATCTCAAGRGTTAGCTGAAAGTGTCAAAAGGCTAACTAATGGTTACTAAGTTTAGCTAAAAGTAGCTAAAATCACAAAGGCTAATTAAAGGTGAAAGTAGTAAAAGACTAGCTGAAATGTAAAGGGTAAATGGCTAAAAAAGTTTAAAATAACACAATCTCATTTTTTATCATGTAAATAAAGTTAAAGTTCCACAGCACCTTTCTCCTAACTGTTTTAATCTATTTACAGCTAAAATAAAACAAAGTCTGCAGATGTTCATTATCCCTCTGCTGTGAAAGTAATTTTTAGTTTTAGGTGTTTTTCTGTGTGTTGTTTTGTAAAATGTGTAGATTTTATGATTCGGCTGTAATCTGTGTCCTTTTCACCTGATTAAATGAAAACAACCTTTGGCTCCTGTTGGACACAGAGTGGAGATTAAAGGTGGATTGTAAATAAAGCCTGTTTCACCAGGACTTTTACTCCACAAACATCTGCCTGTGTGGAGGTGGGATGATGCAGCACGTTTTAGCCGAGCTTCGGCTTTTAGCTGTGTGTTTGCCATCGGTGTGTGCAGCTTTAGTCTTTATTACGTTTAAATGTTTTCCAGTTTGCTGCTCAGACTATGAACTGTAATAAACTGAAAACTTTATGTGACACAGCTGAGCTAAAGGTGACGACTCACCCTGACAGAGTTTCAGCTGTTCTGACAGGCGGTGTTAGAYGAGCTGAAGCTGCTGCTGCCTCTCCTGAAGCTCTCAGATCAACCAACGAGGCCTGATCAGACTTTAGCTGAGGAACGCCACACAACCTGCAAAACGAGACACAACGAGACTTAGTTGAAACTGGAGAGAAAATCCGGTCCAGCTCAGACTAAACGGATCACAGAAAGTTGGAACGAATCGGCGTTTTTAAAACTCTATAACAGTTTAATTCAGATTAATGAAGTTTTAAGTGGACTCACTGAACTGGGATTAAAGTTGTTTTTCTCAACACTTCCACTGATCTGCTTCTCTGGCAGCAGCTTTACATGTTTTTTCTGTTTGGTTGATATTTTTATGATTCTTGACGATAAATCGGTTTATTTCCCTTAAATGTTGCCACATTTGTAAAAGAAATAAAAATAATCTGTGGTTTGTGCTGCAGAGGTGAAGTGGGTTGCCAAATCTTTGCCAAACATCTTTTATACGAAACAGTGTGAAGACACAGAAGTATTTAAAACAAAAATATTATTTTTTTACAGTAGATTTGTGTAAAATGTTGGCTTTTCTACGTTGATTTCAACCCTGAAAGGAATTTAATCTCACTGAGTGATAAACAAATCCTGTTCAGGTTTGTTTCGATAAAGTTTTGTCTTTTTCTGGCTCGATACGCGAGCTCGTTTTTTTAAATTAACTTGATCAAAACGAAACTCATCTTTGAAGCTTTGAGCAAACTGGACAAAATTCACACCAACAAAGAAGTAACGACATCCATTGTTTACAAACATCAACACGTGGCGACAGGATGATGTGTCGCCATTTTTCTATCTGGCAACCCGGTCTGCAGCTGTCAATGCGCGAGGCGAAACTTTTTCTTAGTAAATAAATAAATGAGAGGTTTTTGACAGCCTCCGTCTTGTTTTTACGCACGCGTTTTTGCGCAGAGTTCGGTTCGGTTCGGTTCAGAAACCCGCGCTCTGACCGGATTGGACCTCCACAGACACACAGTTTGTGTTTTGACGACCTGATCTCGTGGATCTGGCTGTAGGAGACTCTGGTTCTGTAAAGCTCTTGTGTTGTGAAAGACTTGGAGCAGCTTTTCACCCAGAAGCGCGTGAAGGCGCGGGAAAACAAACACGTGCGTCAGCTGCGCGCGCCAGACGTCTGTTAAACATCAACAGAGAGCTGCATAAAAAGCAGAGAGGAGGACCCGGGTCAGCAGATCAGGATGGACCTCTCTACAGCTCTGACCCTGCTGGGCCTGGTTCTGGCTCTCATCTGGACCCTGAGAGAAAAAGTGGGTCGGAACCTTCCTCCTGGACCCTTCGCGCTGCCGCTGATCGGAAACCTGCTGCAGATCAACAAGAAGGCGCCTTTCAGGAGCTTTGTGGAGGTAAACAGCTTTTAGAGCTTCATACAGGAAAAACCTGCAGATCTGAAGGGATTTAATGACGTCATGGATCCAACTTTGATCCAAATGTCTGATTTTGTTTTTAAAGTTGAGTAAAACCTACGGTCCGGTGATGACCCTGCACCTGGGCTGGCAGAGGTCCGTGGTTCTGACCGGATATGAGACCGTGAAGGAGGCCCTGGTGGACCAGGCAGAGGACTTCACAGGAAGAGCCCCGGTTCCGTTCCTGCATAAAGCTACCAGAGGGTTCGGTAAGAACCCAGAACCAGACAGACCAGATCCTCTGTGAGACCTCAGGGTTCTGACACACCCAGGGCCAGAACCAGTTCACTGTTGGGGGTCTCTGGGTTAGAACCAGTCAGACCAGTCCCTCTGTGGGGGGTCTCTGGGTTAGAACCAGTCAGACCAGTCCCACTGTGGGGGCTCTGGGTTAGAACCAGTCAGACCAGTCCCTCTGTGGGGGTCTCTCCTTAGTAAAAATAGTATACTTGAAGTTTATTTTGAGTATACAGTAGGTTGAAGTATATCAAGTATACTAGGCACCATGTACTATAGTGTACTAAAAAGTATACTGATTTAATACTTGTTTGTACTAAATTGGGACTTTTGTGTATAAAAAGTATACTTCACTGTTATAATGTCTATTAAACTTAACAAAAAGAAGTATACTTTAAGTGCATGTCATTAAGTGTACTAAAGTATATAAAACTGTATTTCCATCAATGGATTTTTGTACACAGCTATAAGTATACTTCTAGGACTAAACTGGCCCACAATAAGTTTATGAAAGTACACTCAGAAGTACACTGAATGTAATCTTCTAAGTATACTTTTAGTAMAATCTTGAAATCTACTACAAATAAACCAGTCTGTGAAAATGTACTTTCAGTGTACTACTAACGTTTATCTTGGCCAAAAGTTGAAACATTAGTACAAGCTAAGTATACTTAAACTTTTAGTTTAGTACAAGTATAATGTAAGAAAAACTTGGTTAAGTATATCTTGGATACTGTAAGTACATAAAAAGTAAACTGGAAGCATACTCTTATTTTATTATTATTGTTGTTGTTGTTGTTGTTGTTGTTGTTGTTGTTGTTGTTGTTTTAAGTTTGAAATGAGTATACTTAAAGGAAACTTGCATACACAACTTTTAGCTAAGGGCTGGGTTAGATCCAGTCTGATGGGGTCTCTCTCTGGGTTCTAACTGGTTTCTGTCCGGCAGGTATTGGCATCAGTAACGGGGAACGTTGGCGCCAGCTGCGGCGCTTCACGCTCACGACCCTCAGAGACTTTGGGATGGGTCGTAAAGGGATGGAGGAGTGGATCCAAGAGGAGAGCAAACACCTGAGGGAGGGCATCCAGAGCTTCAAAGGTGTGTTTGAACCGTTCGCCTTAAAACAAGTTACGAGCCAAAAATAATACTGAATTAATAATAATAATATAATAATAATATTACTAAATTATGATAAAAAACTAAGTCATTAAAGTTAAAACCTGCAGAATAAATGCTACAAAGAGCAGAACACAAGCTAAGACTGTAGCAGCAGCAGAACACGAGCCAAAAGCTAATAGCAGCTGTATAAAGGCTAACATCAGCAGAGCACCAGCTAAAATACAACAAAAGCTAAAATTATGAAAAGGTAGCTACAATCTAAAACAAGCATGACAGCAGAAAAATAGCTAAAACAGCTAAAGCAAAACAATTAGCAAAACAGTATAAAGTAGCATAACTATAACCAGCACATAAGTAAGTAAATATATAAAAAAGTATAAAAGTTACAAAAATAAAAGTCCCAGTACTGATTTACTTAATCAGCTGAACATTTTGATACAATCAACTAAAGTTGAACAATGTCTGCAGAATCAGTTTGCAGAGCCTACGGTGTTGTCCTTTAAGTGCTTTATAAATAAAGTTGTGTTTTACAAACAGGAAATCAATAGTGTGAGCACTGACCCAGCACATTTCTGTCGGCACATGACTGGTGTCAGTTTATTGGAAACTGTTCAACGTATCTGTTGCTGAAGCTGCTCTTTACCCCCCTTTCTGTCTGACATAACCGCAAAAATAAAAAAACAATCGACTAATTAAATAACCTGTTGTGGCCTTTTCAGGCAGCAGATTCATCCAGCCTTGTTTTTCTATCAGGAAGAAAAACGTCTTTAATACAAAACCTTGTTTTCTAAAATATGCTTCAACATGCTGGCTCTGTTATTGCTACTGTTAGCTTTAAGACATATGCTGCTTTTAGCAGTTAGCTAGTCTTATGCTATGTTAGCTATTAGCATTAGTTTGACACATATTTAACCTTCTGTTGTTTTACCTTTTAGCTAGTCTTTTCATACTTTACCTACTTTTAGATTTTAGTTGCACTGTGATTTTTAACTCTCAGCTACCTTTTTGCTGCATTAAGCTGATTATTTGAAATTTCAGCTTTTATTTACAACTTTTAGCTAGCAGCTAACTTTTTGCTGCTTTAAGTTTGTTTTTGCTATGTTGAAATTGTTAGCAACCTTTCAGTACATTTAGCTATACCTTTGTTACTTTTGGCCTATAGCTCAATTGTTGCTACTTTAGCTTTTAGCTACAGTTTTGCTATATTTATTTATTTATTTCAGTTTTGCTACATTTAGACTTAATCATTTTGCTACAAGTTTGTTAGCAACCTTTCCATACATTTAGCTATACATTTGTTATTTTTGGCCTATAGCTACAATGTTGCTACTTTAGCTTTTAGCTACAGTTTTGCTACATGTATTTATTTATTTATTTTTAGTTTTGCTACATTTAGACTTAATCATTTTGCTACAAGTTTGTTAGCAACCTTTCCGTACATTTAGCTATGCATTTGTTATTTTTGGCCTATAGCTACAATGTTGCTACTTTAGCTTTTAGCTAAATTTTTGCTAAATTCCATCATTTTGCTACTTTTGATTAATCTTTTGCCAGTTTAGCTTTAATGTGTTGTTTTGCAACTTTTAGCTAGCCATCTGATATTTCTCTTTTAGCTATCTTTTTGTTTTAGCTAGTGCTTTATTTCATCACTCAGTCTTCAATCAAACCTTTAGCTTATTCCACATAATGCACATTCTTTAGTGTTTTTTCCCCAACATATTTGTTTACCATCTGAGAACATTTTAAAAATAGATTTTTGCTTTCAGGCAAATCTTTTGACCCGTCCATTTTGTTGAGTCGCACCGTGTCCAACGTGATCTGCTGCCTGGTGTTCGGCCAGCGCTTCAGCTATGAAGATGAGCAGTTTGTGGACCTTCTGGCCACCATATCTGAGATTGTACGGTTCAACAGCAGCCCTCTGGGTGTGGTAAGTGAAGGTGGTCCAATAACTCATTTACTTTTAGCAGCATATTCAGTGCATAAAAATCAACTCATTGTCCCCTCAGATGTACAACCTCTTCCCCTGGCTCATGGAGCGTCTTCCCGGCAAACAGCACTATGTTTTTGAAAAAATCGACGAGATCAGAGCTTTTGTCATGAAGAAGATCCAGGAGCACAAAGACACGGTGGACCCGAGCTCACCCAGAGACTTTATTGACTGCTTCCTCATCCGGGCTCACCAGGTTGGGAAGATCTTCTGTATACTTTTATTTCATGACACCGAATCGACTAAAACTAACTCAGAAGTTTCCTCGGTCTCAAAAATTTGGCATTCATCCATTGAAATCACATTTTTAAGACATCAAGCATTGGTTGCCACTTGCTAAATCTTTTTTTTTTTTTTTGTAAATCTTTGGTCTAATTTTTTATTTCAGGAAAAGAATAATCCCTCCACTGAGTTCCACTACGACAACCTGGTGGCGACGGTGATTAATCTGTTTGTGGCGGGAACAGAAACCACCAGCTCCACCATCAGATACGCTTTTGGTGTTCTGATCAAACAGCACAAAATTCAGGGTAGGTGTCTTGAAGGTGCGATCTCACTGGGCTGGGACGACTTAGAAACTATTGGGCCACTCAACAAGAGTGACTAGAAAGTTATTAGTCTAAATGAACAACTAAATTTTCTAAACAAAGCAAAACATACAGTAATACAGCCTAATTCATTTACCCAGTACATTCTGAATAAGTACCATGTAAGTACCCAAGATACACCATGTAGGTAGTGTTGTAGAACTCAAGACCACCTTTTGGTCTTGTTGTGGTCTTGGGATTTTATTTCAAAAACAGTCAAGACCACAACTGTGGAAATGTCATTAAATTGCCAAAATATATTCAAATATTTTTAACATCTTTGCGTTCATTGAAAGTAAAACGCTCCGGTACAAATCCAAACGTGAATCATAGATAATTATGTATATTTGTTGCTGCTGTCGCCCATCCCCACCTTTTCACTCGTTCGTGGCACTCCAAGAAAGTGAGCAGTGGTTGCCATGGAGCGGGAGAAGACGTCTGCAAAATCTTCACTGACACAAAGAAAGCTAAGCCATGTGTGATGTTAGCAAATTTAGCTAGCTAACATTAGCAATCTGCTTCTGTACCAAAATTGTTTACCTGAATGATTTAGTCAATATTTGCTAAATTAAGTCAGCTACCAGTGTACAGTATACTGTGTGTTTTCCGGTCTTGGTCTTGACTGGGTCTAGCCCCTAAAAGTCTTGGTCTCAACTTGGTCCAGCCCTTAAAAGTCTTGGTCTTGGGTTGAGTGGTCTTGACTGGGTCTAGGCCCTAAATATCTTGGTCTTGGGTAAGTGGTCTTGACTGGGTCTAGCCTCTAAATGTCTTGGTCTTGGGTTGAGTGGTCTTGACTGGGTCTAGCCCTTAAAATCTTGGTCTCGACTTGGTCCAGCCCTTAAATGTTTTGGTCTTGGATTAAGTGGTCTTGACTTAGTCCAGCCCTTAAAAGTCTTGGTCTTGGTTTAAGTGGTCTTGACTGGGTCTAGCCCCTAAAAGTCTTGGTCTCGATTTGGTCCAGCCCTTAAAAGTCTTGGTCTTGGTTTAAGTGGTCTTGACTGGGTCTAGCCCCTAAAAGTCTTGGTCTCGATTTGGTCCAGCCCTTAAAAGTCTTGGTCTTGGGTTAAGTGGTCTTGACTGGGTCTAGCCCCTAAAAGTCTTGGTCTCGACTTGGTCCAGCCCTTAAAAGTCTTGGTCTTGGGTTAAGTGGTCTTGACTGGGTCTAGCCCCTAAAAGTCTTGGTCTTGACTTGGTCCAGCCCTTAAAAGTCTTGGTCTTGGATTAAGTGGTCTTGACTGGGTCCAGCCCTTAAAAGTCTTGATCTTGGGTTCAGTGGTCTTGACTGGGTCTAGCCCTTAAAATCTTGGTCTCGACTTGGTCCAGCCCTTAAATGTCTTGGTCTTGGGTTAAGTGGTCTTGACTTAGTCCAGCCCTTAAAAGTCTTGGTCTTGGGTTAAGTGGTCTTGACTTGGTCTAGCCCCTAAAAGTCTTGGTCTCGACTGGGTCCAGAGCTTAAAAGACTTGGTCTTGGTTTAAGTGGTCTTGACTGGGTCTAGCCCTTAAAGTCTTGGTCCTGGGTTAAGTGGTCTGGACTACAGCACCACATGTAGGGACCCAGGCTACATAAAGCTTTGTTACCTGAGCCTCGTGAGGCACCACCTCAGTAAAAGACGACTCCTGGCAAGTCAGCAGACCAGAGTGTCGGTTTGTTGTGCTTCTGTCCAGAAAAAATGCACGAGGAGATCGACACCGTGATTGGGAAGGAACGGTGCCCCAGCATGGAGGATCGAAAGTCCCTCCCATTTTCGGACGCCGTCATCCACGAGGTTCAGCGTTTCCTGGACATCGTCCCCTTCAGCCTCCCTCACTATGCCCTGCAGGACTTCTCCTTCAGGGGTTACACAATCCCTAAGGTAGCCCAATGATCCCGCAGGAAGGAAAACCTTCAAATCCAGCTGGTGTCCTTTGGTTTTTAGGTCTAATAATGTGCTGGTTCTTGTTTTGTCTTTAAAGGGGACGGTGATTTTTCCTTTGCTGCACTCTGTGCTTAAAGACGAAAAGCAATGGACGAATCCCATCTCCTTTGACCCCCAGCACTTCCTGGACCAGAACGGCAACTTTAAGAAAAATCCTGCTTTCATTCCTTTTTCTGCAGGTAAAAGGAATCATTACACGATGGGGAAGTGATCTAATATTTGTAATAATTGTGTTTGAACGTGAGGGCTGTGCCTGGTTACAGGAAAAAGAGCGTGTGTTGGCGAGTCTCTGGCACGCATGGAGCTGTTTCTCTTCATCGTGGCGATCCTGCAGAACTTCAGCCTGTCCTGCCCTGAAGGCCCCGACAGCATCGACCTCATCCCGGAGTACAGCAGCTTCGCCAACTTGCCTCGGCGCTACAACATCATCGCAACGCCACGRTGAGGCAGAGAAGCTGCTCTCCATTGCCAGGATCTCCATTCAGTTCGGTTATTCCTGCATAACACGTTTTATTGAACAATTTGTTGTTATTCTGCTTAGGAAAGATCAAAATGGAAGAAAATTTGGTTTCTGTGAGTGTTTTAGGGGTCATGGGTTGAAATAAGAATCCATCGTTCTGTTTGAGAGCAACAGACCAACATTTGGGTCCAGAAACGTTGATGAGTTGAACAAACTCTTGGGTCCAGGATCACTAACCTCTAAACAAAACATTAAATCTGTAAAACTCTAACAGCAGAAAAGCATGTGTGCAGACTCATGTTTTTTGTAAATAACCTTTGTAAACCATTTTTGTCAACCTATCACCCAGCTTTTCATATGTATTTTTACTTATTTCATGTATTTTACCCAAGTACACTTATATTCATTGTACAATAAGTAATATAAATGTATTATATGAAAATGAATGTTGCAAAATAAATTTGTGTGACTAACATACGTTGAAAGGAGTTGCGGTCATTTCACCAAAAAAAAAAAAAAAAAAAGGAGGACTTTTTTCTGCTAAGTCCTAAATCCCGTCCGTGGTCTGGGCACATACCTGCAGGACTGGGTGTCCCAGGAATCAGCAGAAGGTCCAGCAGGACCAGCTGGATGTTGAGGCAAAGACCCTCCGTCACTAAAAGTGTAAAAACATTTTCTGTCCTGAAGAAGAAAAACAGCTGCATCAGTTATTTAACGTGACACGGAGTATGGAGGACYGACACTGTCATAATTAGAAATAGAAGCAAAAATATATAAATGGACTAATAAATCAATAAATACACTTAAAATGCATCAATTACATTAAAATTTTACCTCATGTTTTATCATTTAACTGACCTTCATATTTATTTTTCCAGCTTAGTTCCAATAAACTATGTAT
>NW_013952860.1:77804-81503 GCF_001266775.1 Austrofundulus limnaeus | reverse complement strand
ATACATAGTTTATTGGAATTAAGCTGGAAAAATAAATATGAAGGAGAATTAAATTATAAAACATTAGTTAAAGTTCTCCTTTTTTAATAAAATTGGTGCATTTTAAGTGTTTTTATTTATTGGTCCATTTATATATTTCTGCCTTTTTTGTAATTATGTCAGTGTCGGTCCTCCATGGAGACCTTGACCCTGTCAGCAGCTGCTCAGGTGAGAAGCAAAGAGCTGCAGGTGGAACCTGATCTGAGGTAGGGTTAGCGGTGCAGCGGCGTGTCGATGAGCGGCAGAGTCGAGTAAAATCCATCAAATCCAGCTTTGTATGGCAGCACCGAACTTTTATTCTGGAGTAAATCATGAAGTTAAACACCATCTGTATATTTTAGTTGATGTTACAACATTTACATGTTAAAGTAACATTTTTACAGCATTTATAAGAAACAAAAACTATAAAAAATGAAACTAAATTAGCTGAAGTGATGATGGCACACTACAACCATCTCAAGTGTAAAAATGTTAAATTTAGTGTTACTTTAAGCTGTAGTCATGAATCTAAATGTTTTTCACTAAACACCAGAATACATTTTATTCATATTAAAAGCTGCACACAGCAGAGCACAGATCCATCTTTTATATTCTCTCAGTCTCACTCGTCTACAAAGTCAGTTCATTTTTTTATGTTGGGCAGGTGATATTTTTGTTTTACTTGTTTCTTGACGTCAGGAGCAGGTGAGACGTTGCTGTGCAGCAGCTGAGGCAGGTACTGGACCTGAGGGCAGGAAAAAGGTCGTCATCATCAGGACTTGAGGAGGCAGAGTAACCGGAGCACACGTGACCGCTGCGTGTCGTGTTTACCCCCGCCTGTCTGCGCCRGGAGCCTCGGTCGTATCGCCTTCCCGGGCGCTCCCAGTTGGCTCCGCCTTCGTCCTGAAAGTACGGCAGCTCCAGCAGCTCCTCGCAGGACAGCCGGAGGGACGGGTCCATCACCAGGCAGGACTGGTTACACACAAACACACACACACAAAACAACAACAACACAAAGAGAGCATTTACTAATACTATCAATACATTTAGAGAGATTCCAATTCAAGATGGCTGCCATAACTAATCAACATAAGACAGAACATTAATTATATAACTCAACCGATTTTACAGATACGAAGCTAAAGTTTGGTGTAGTAGTAGCTGAGAGTCATCTACTACACAAACTCTGAGCTCCAACTGATCCTGCAGGAACTTTGAAACTGTGCCATGAAAAACTCATCMCTCACTACTTACACATGTTATTAACATGTATCTACCTGTAAGTACCTGGTATATACCTTAGAGTATGTATTTTATGGTACGTATAGTGTATGTACTTGATACTTTCAGGGTACGTACCTTATACTTATTGGGTACATACCTGGTACTTATCGGGCAGGGAACTGGTACTTATTGGGTATGTACCTGGTACTTTTTGGGTACGTATAGTGTACTTATTGAGTATGTACTTGGTATTTTTAGGGTATGTACCTTGTACTTATTGGGTACATACCTGGTACTTTTCAGGTATGGAACTAGTACTTATTGGGTATGTACTCGGTACTTTTTGGATATATTTTAGGGTATGTATAGTGTTCTTTTTGAGTATGTACTTGGTACTTTTAGGGTATGCACCTTGTACTTATTGGATACAGACCTGGAACTTTTCGGGTATAGAACTGGTACTTATTGGATATGTACTTGGTACTTCTAGGGTACATATTTTAGAGTACGTATAGTGTACTTATTGAGTATGTACTTGTACTTTTAGGGTACATATTTTAGAGTATGTATAGTGTAGTTATTGAGTATGTACTTGGTACTTTTAGGGTACTTATTTTGGGGTAAGTATTGTGTAGTTATTGAGTATGTACTTGGTACTTTTAGGGTATGTACCTTGTACTTATTGGGTACATACCTGGTACTTTTCGGGTATGGAACTGGTACTTATAGGGTATGTACTTGGTACTTTTAGGGTACTACTTTAGTGTACATATAGTGTACTTACTGAGTATGTACTTGTACTTTTAGGGTACGTACCTTGTACTTATTGGGTACGTACCTGGTACTTTTCGGGTATGGAACTGGTACTTATAGGGTATGTACTTAGTACTTTTAGGGTACTACTTTAGTGTACATATAGTGTACTTACTGAGTATGTACTTGTACTTTTAGGGTACGTAACTTGTACTTATTGGGTACATACCTGGTACTTTTCGGGTAAGGAACTGGTACTTATCGGGTATGTATCTTGTCATTACTGGATATATACCTGGTAATAGTTATGTACATGGTAATTAAAGGTATCGTGTTTCCTATACGGTACTTGTTTTCAATATTTTCATTATTTTCTCATTAAAGCAACACATTTCAGTCTGAATCCTGTACCTGAATGGATGTTTTATAATTTGTTATTTAGACTCATATAAAAACCTGAATATTTAACAACACATTTAAAAAACGTAACAACTGCTGCTACTTATTTTTTCTCTTAAATCGAGAGTAAAACGGTTTAAATGAATCACAGAAATGTGACAAACCTTCATAACCTGAAGAGCAAGCGGAGATGCGCCGTGGTAACGCTTTTCCAAAGGCTCCTAAAGACAAAAGGAAACGGGTTATGAAAATATTTTTATCACATTTTGTGGTTAAGGAGGTATTTGTTTCGAGTCCTACCATTGTGTCTGGTTCAGGAATACTGACGCCGCTGAAGAAAACGTTGGAGCGAAAGATCTGCTGGTGATGGGGGATCAGGTCACCTGAGGTCAGAAATGAGTCATTTAAAATATACAAATAAGAGAAAATTTAATAATTGTGTTTGCTGGTGGATGTTTTAGGTAAATAAGGTTTTTAGAAACTAACTGAAAATAAATACTAGTTTCATAAAATCGTATTTTTCTGCTTCTGTCTTCTTTAGTTCTCTCACAGTTCCTGTTAAATCTTCCCTCGGCGTACCGAGAGTTTTCCGGATGAGGTACAGCTGGTCCACGTCAGACTTCCCCGGCCAGAGTGGATTCCCGTTGAGCAGCTCGGCGAAGACGCAGCCGAGAGCCCAGACGTCCACCGGGGGTCCGTACTGAGTGTCCCCAACCAGCAGCTCGGGGGCCCGGTACCAACGGGTCGCCACATAGTCCGTGTAGTCGTCCTCTGGTCCAGCTGAGTGAAAACCAACAGATGTATGAACACAACTGCACAAAGACACTGAATCTGTCAACAACCAAGCTCCAGATCTTATTGCTCCATATTTGACTAACAGAGCACTTGGCTCKCAGACGGCTGGTTTCCTCAAGGTTCCCAGAGGCTCTAAAAGTAGAAAGGGAGGCGGAGCTTTCAGTTATCAAGCTCCTCTGTTGTTGAACCAACWTCCTGTTTCTGTTTCCTTTGGATAAATCCTACAGTTTGGGGTGGTGGAGGGGTTAGGTGGGTTGCCGGTTCAATCCCCCRTTCCATCCATCTCAGTCATTRTATACTTCAACTTCCTTGTCTACTGGTGGTGGTGCCGGTGCTATGGCTACGATGTAGCTTACCACCACCAAGCATCTTTGTCCTAAAAATGTTATCAGTGTGCATTGCATTGGCAATGCACACTATTGTGATTCGTTTCCCAACCAAGTCATCTCCACTTTGCCATGCTTCTCCTCCTGCATACTTTGTCCTAGAGCTGCCATTGTAATTTATATC
>NW_013952860.1:75135-76804 GCF_001266775.1 Austrofundulus limnaeus | reverse complement strand
ATCTACTGATGTGTTTGTGGCAGAAGTTCACCGCCTGCCACAAAATTAATGAAATAAAAATAAAAAATATAAATAAAATAAAATAAATGAAACATGTACTAACGTTGTGTTTGTGGCAGAAGTTCACAGCCTGCAGAGTCTGCCACACAATGCTTTTCAGCTGACCCTCAGGTACCCTGCAGAGACAACGACACGAAGAAAAACTGACTGTTGRAACGTTTCACCTGCCGTACCTTCCTCATTTATTATTCCAAGCATCTGGAACAAAGAAGAAGCGCTCGGCGCATCTTCATGGCACCCGAGTAACCTTAGGCGACTCGGCCAGCAGCCACCTTTGTTCGAAGAGCAGCTAGGGTTTCTGCTGCACGGCATTGTGGGRAAAAAAAGGAAAACGCTCAGACAGCACGGATTCTGTAGTGGGTTTTTTTTCTGCTGGTGCCTCAGCTTTAAACTAAAAGTTTTAGTTCATGTTAAAGTGCCTATGAAATTAAATACAAAAATCAAAGAAAATATATTTATATTTAGAATGAGTTATAATTTTACTGATTATGTCCCATAATTGGCATATGTTCTTTTGGGTTTGGCTCAGCTGAAGTGAAACAGGAAGTGACATCAAAGGGGAACTCTTTGAGAAAGAAAACTTCCTGGTTTTTGTTTATTGAAACAATATTATCTGAACTATGACTCTTCTTCATCTCTCTATGATAGTGATTAAAATAATCTAATGAAACATCAGATTCTTCTCTACAGTCTGTATTATTAGCCATTTTAGCAACGCTATGTTCACATTCAGACATTCCCCTTTGACATCACTGCCTGTTACTTCCCATGCAAATATCCTAACAATTGTTCATCTCAGCGACATGAGATGTTTTTTACAATATGTTATCAATGTTACCTTTCCAAAAATACATTCATATTTATTACAAAATTTTGAAGTCACAGGCACTTTAAAGCTCCAGTCCCAACCTCACACAGCTGTGACGATCCCCCTCAGCAGCACGTCCACAGGTCATGTGACTACAGAGGGTTTGAGMTGATAAAACTCACCCTCGGGGGTGCTTGTCCAGCTCGTTCAGAACCGTCTGTTCGCAGAACTCGAACACCAGGTGGAGCCGCCTTTTCCTCCTGAAGACCTCCAGCAGGTTGACCAAATTCACGTGTTTCAGCTGCTGTGAGACAAACAAATAACAAAAAGTTTCAAGGATTCTGTTTCAGTATGTCTGACAGGTTGTCTCGCGGCGCACCTCAGGGCTCTGTAATTGGGCCTATGTTATTTGTGCTGCCAGACAGGTAAATCTTCAGTTTAAAGGGATCCACGATTAGTTGTAACATTAGACTTTATTTGATAAAAATTTATTTTAACTGTAAAATAAAGACTGTAAAAATACTGTAGGCTGTTTAGTTTTGTAATTTTTTTTAAATATATTTTAACACAGACTGAGACATTTTATTTCCACACAAAGCATTCTGGGTAAATGAAGACGTGGATAAGTCCTCGGTGCGAGGCTGCTAGCGAGCTATATCCACCCTGAAGGTTAATCTTGGACAATATCTGATGATCGACTCTGTTAAATGAAACCAGAGCTTTAGCGCCGACACTATATTGCCTTATATGTATTAGCTCGGTGCTAGCGTGACAAACAAGCTAAACTGAGGTCCTCCATCC
>NW_013952860.1:72562-73777 GCF_001266775.1 Austrofundulus limnaeus | reverse complement strand
GGATGGAGGACCTCAGTTTAGCTTGTTTGTCACGCTAGCACCGAGCTAATACATATAAGGAAATATAGTGTCGGCGCTAAAGCTAAAGGTTTCATTTAAAAGAGTCGATCATCAGATATTGTCCAAGATTAACCTTCAGGGTGGATATAGCTCGCTAGCAGCCTCGCACCGAGGACCTATCCACGTCATCATTTACCCAGAATGCTTTGTGTGGAAATAAAATGGCCCCGTCCGTGTTAAAATACATATTTAAAAATTTTGTTTAAAAATTATGAAAACTATACATCCTACAGTATTTTTATCGTCTTTAATTTACAGTTAAAATGTTTATCAGATAAAGTAATGTTACAACTAATCATGGATCCCTTTAATGTGCAGTTTCAGCTGATGCTGATGACTCCCTGCTCTACTGCTCACTTAAGGAAAGTAAGTTTTAAAAACTAAACTGCTTTGGCTGAGTGACAACTACCTGCAGCTGACTTTAGATAAAAGTGAAGCTCTGATTGTTGCTCCAGAAAAGAAGATTTCGTAAATTAAACATAAATGGGTGTTTTAGGTCTGGCTTTAGAAACATGAACAATGACTTTAGAAACATCAAAAACTGTCAAATTTAAATCAGATCAGATATGGAGTTCCATGTTTCTACAGTTTTGCTTCACTTTTATTATGAAGCACTTTGTGATGCTAAATGAATAAATATTACAGTTTCAGATGCCTACAACCCAGCTGAGAAAATGAATATTCAGTTAAAGCCACATGRTTTGATTTGACTCTAACCACAGAGAAGCCTGCTGTCTGCTGCTATAGATCTTTATCTTCACACCAGTTCCTGACATGAAAATGTTGTTAAAAAGTGAAACTGAAAGTGAMGACTCCTCACCTTCAGCATGCGTATTTCCCTCTGTGCGATCTTCTTAATGACYGGGTCGTCTTCGGACTCCACAAACTTCTTGATGGCCACGACCTGACCGGTGTCCCTGTGCCTGCACTTGAACACCACTCCATAGGAACCTTCTCCAATCTTGGCCAGTTTGTCATATTTCTCCATGTCTCAAGCTGAATTTAAAAAAATGGTAAAATGTGACAGATTTACTAAAATAAAGACACACATGAACATCACTCTGGCTTTAAATTTACAGAGAAGCAGAGGTGTCAAGTATCTAAGTAGAAATACTTTGTTACTTTACTTAAAGTGTATCTTACCCCCCTGTGAAA
>NW_013952860.1:69681-71038 GCF_001266775.1 Austrofundulus limnaeus | reverse complement strand
TTTGACTTGCTTTTATTCCATATTTTCATTGTTCATAAATAAATAAATAAATAAAAATYTATCCAGATACAGTACATGGACTCTTGGATAGATTGAATTTAATTGTGTTTGGTGAGAAATGTAAATATAAACCATCCTGACATCCTGTTGGACTGAACTCAGTCCGTCACATCCAGCAGGACAGACGGCAGCAGATGGAGCCTAGAATGAAGATGATCGTGGCTCAAACAACTAGTCAACTAGTCTCAACTAGTCTAGTCAGTTGATTCCAAATTTTTCAATTTTAATATTTTAATTTAACATTATACTCATTGACTTTAGATGAAAAATAAGGCTGGGTGGAGTGGGTGGTGCACCATGTGGTGGCTTTTATGCTTAATGTCTTTTTTTAAGTGGTTTTTTTACTTTAAGTAGTTTAAAAACCAGTACTTTTTAAATTTTTACTTGAGTAAAAAGCTCAGTACTTCTACTTCCAAAAAAGTACTTTTAAACCTTAGTATCTATACTTCTACTTAAGTAATGAATGTGAATGCTTTTGACACCTCTGCAGAGATTATTTTCAAAGATAAATGAGAATAACAGTTCAAGATTACCTACCTGACAGAGCTCTATAAAGTACTTGAAAAAAATAACCAAGTAACAGTAAAAATWCCTTAACAGAAAAAATGACTTTGGTAAAAATAAATGAGAAAACTACTTAAGTAAAAGTCCTAAAACTGTTCACAAAAATTGGGAAAGTAAAAGTACTTTTCCACGCTCTCTAACAAATAAACTGTTAATTTTACAGGAACCAAACTGGCTCCACAAAACCAATTTGATTAAACTGGTCAATTTCTTTAAAATAAAACATGTGTATCACCTCAAATTTACTCTGAGTTTAGTAGAAATAATTGATATGATTTAGTTGGGTAAATTCAACACTTAATTTTTTAGAGCACATAAACAACTCAGAGATTTAATTTATAACAAGTAACCAGGTGTTAAACTTTAAAGTAAAGAAGTTAAAGTGTCATTTTTAGCTTTTAAAAGTAACTAAGTAAAAGTCACGATTAAAAAAAAATACTTGGTAAAATTACAAATCCTCAAAAAATTACTTAAGTAGCTTATTATTATGTAGTTTGACTATAAAGCTCTAACTGATGCTTTTCATAAACTGTGATCCACTCACCTTCAGAAAGTCACTTCAGTCCTCATTAAATGTCCTCAGAGCTTCAGAAAACCTGTTTGTCTCGAGCTCCGAGTCCTGCGTGACTCGGCTGCAGCAGGTCTGCCACTCGGCTGCAGCAGGTCAGCGACTCGGCTGCAGCAGGTCAGCGACTCGGCTGCAGCAGGTCAGCGACTCGGCTGCAGCAGGTCA
>NW_013952860.1:65837-69671 GCF_001266775.1 Austrofundulus limnaeus | reverse complement strand
CCTCAGAGCTTCAGAAAACCTGTTTGTCTCGAGCTCCGAGTCCTGCGTGACTCGGCTGCAGCAGGTCAGCGACTCGGCTGCAGCAGGTCAGCGACTCGGCTGCAGCAGGTCAGTGACTCGGCTGCAGCAGGTGCTGTCTGCTCGCCCGGTGCGTCACTGCCTCTCCTCGGGGAGACGTGTTTTCCTCCCTGCGGACGCTCCTCTCTCTGAAGTCACCCACGCAGAGAAACCACGGCTCTGGCGCGGATTGAACCGGAAAAAAGCGAGTCGGTGAGCAGAGCGACCGCCTGACCTAACCTCTGGTAAAAAGAAAAGAAAAAAAGGGGCGGATTAAAGAAAAACTGTGATGCCAATTCACGAAACCGTCTACGCAAGAAAAGAGACGTACGTGTGTAAACATTCGCTGTAACCATGGCGACCGGTTGCTGCTGATCTCGCGGACCACGCAGATCTCGCGGATCTCGTTTAGCGCCGCCTCCCGGAAGCGGCGCGCAATGGTTTGTGGGATTGTTTGGGGGCAAACAAAAGAAAAGTAAGCGATAGGTTCTAAATGTCTAAAGTTCTGATTGACTGATTGATTACATGATTGATTATTTTGCGTCAGCAGTTTTTGTTCAGTTTAAAGTGGATCTTTGTGGTCCTGGCTTTGGTTTGCAAAACTTCAGTTACAGGGAAAAAAAAAGGATTAAATGTGCCTGAGGTTAAGAAGATAAAAGAAAAAAAATACTCAAGAAGACCAAAGCAGAATAATCAGTTTATTTATAATAAATACAACTAAAATACAAAGTTGTTTCAATAGGGGCACCAATTTGTTTAGTCAAGTAGAACATATAATCTATTTTTGTTTGGTTTCTTGTTTGGTTTGAAAACATAAATAACTAGACATGGGTTTTTACCATGTAAAAACAAGTGTGCATTGCCTTGTAGCATGKCWTTGCCTGCAGCAGTGGACTTGCAGAATGAATTGTGACCAAGTTTAAACGTGTTTTCTACCAACTTGTGCTTGTCACGTCAGCAGGTGTCTGTAATGAGCATAATTGTGTAACAATATGAAGTTTGTAGAGATTTTTTGTTAAAGTTACTGTAGCTGGGTTTTGAACCCTGATCTCCCACATGAAAGCCCACAGAGTTAACTATGAGACCATTGGAGCTGTGRCAGAGGGCACTGCCAGGGTTTGGTTTGTATGTGTGCAGAAAGAGGCCACATCGCCAATGCAATTGTTGACACTAAACTGCAATATATTACAACAATAGAGCAATATTAGGACAATATTATAGTAAAACATCAAAATACAATCATATTAGTATTGTAACCACTGAACTATTGAGATCAAATATTATTAAACTATGGTTCAGTACTGAGTAGATACAGCAGGGGGCAGCATTGGACCAATACAAGGCTCCGATGACTCCCATTACAAATTATTAAACATGAATATTTCAAAACCTATAAGTTGTACAGGCACCAAAAGGCATAGCCATCATTTGGCACAGGAGCTTTACAGATATAAATTACAATGGCAGCTCTAGGACAAAGTACGCAGGAGGAGAAGCGTGGCAAAGTTGAGATGACTTGGATGGGAAAYGAATCACAATAGTGTGCATTGGCCATGCACACCGAATAGAAAACTTCAGCTTTCAACCTGCACAAGTTCTGGTAAGTATATGTATGAATTATATTAGTAGAAATAGATGGTTATTCTGCTGCTTGTTCAAAGTATGTAAAATTTCCTCTTTAAATAAAAATAATAATAATAATTTAATACTCTATGAAATGTTGTGAGATTATTAGTTTGCTTAGGAAAATGTTGTACATGTTGAGTTTACCTCTTTTAAAGAGATTTCTTTCTCTAAAACTAAGATGTTGCCTTTAAAGTGACTTAAGATTGATACATATTTAGATATTTTATGACATGAATCAGTAACACTGAGCTGAACTGACATTTATCAAATGACAGGATAAAGTCTGGCCTGTTTGACATCAATAAAATCAACATTTTAACTTCCTGGAGACACATTAGAAAGCTTTATGTCGCTCTCCTGTGTGTCTGAAAGGCCAGTAAAGTGGTGACATGATTCATAGACCGTCTGATTTCTATGTTGACTGTGAACACTGTCCCCCCGTCCTCCTTCAGAGACGCCACTGTTTGCTGTGACCTGACTGGACCATGGGAAAGCAGAGTCCTGTGTTCAGACACCTTCAGCTTCTGGCTCCCAGGGTACGAAATGTGCCATGGTGGTTTGGTCGAACAGCGTCAGTGAAGCTCGGAGGTGTGTACACGTCTTTGAGTTGTTGCTACAGCAGATTATAGCACAGCTTCTTATGGGCAGTTTAAACTTTTATCATCGTTCAACATTTAATAATTCATAAAAACGTTCAGCTCATTTAGAAGATGGATGCTGAGTTATCGTTTGTCCAACTTTTGTACTTTTCTTAATAATAAACTTTATTTATATATTTTCCCCATAGAAATAAATGGAGATTATTTTAATTTATTTAAAAATCAGACTTGAATGAAATCTGCTTCAGCTGCTGACTCTGTTTGTCTTCTTATCCTGGTTTTAGCATTATACCAATCTGCTAGCTTCTAGCTGGCATTAGTTACTTTTAGCTCATGTTTTGCTATTTTTAGCTCTTTCTTAGCCTCCTGATACTTTGAGCAAGCCTTTTACCACTTTGTTACTTTTAGCTTCTTGCTAATTGCTTTATTTTAGCTTCTACCAAGCTAACCTTTTGCCACTTTTAGCTAAAGTTCAGTTACTTTATGTGTCTGTCTAGAATTTGCTAATTTTAACTTTTGATTTATTTTATTTTAACTTCTTAGCCTCTTCATACTTTTAGCAAGCCTTTTGCTAGTTGTAACATTTTAGCTACAGTTCTGTAACTTTTAGCTTCTAGCTAGCATTTGATACTTAACTCCTGATTTGCATTAATTTGCTCCTTATTGTCTYTTGATGCATTTACCTACATCTTGCTAAACATTTGCTATTTTTAACTTCTTGATATGTCTAGTTAGCCTTTTGTTGCTTTTAACTAATGTTTTATGTTAATCTCCTGTTTAGCCTCTGGATACTTTTTAGCTAGCATTTTGCTACATTTAGCTTTTAGGTACCATTTTGCTAGTTTTTGCTTCCAGCTAGAATTTACTACTTTAACTCCTGATTTGCAGTTTTTAGCTCTTTTTTAGCCTCTTGGTGAATTTATAAAGCCTTTTGCTACTTTTAGCTTCTAGCTAGTCATTTTGATACTTGTAGCTCCTGTTTTTATATTTTTAGCTTCTACGTTGCCTCTTAATACATCTTGCTAACTTTTTGATATTTTAGCTCCTGTTTTGCTATTTTTAGCTTATTTTTAACTTCTTGATACATTTTGCTGCATTTAGCTCATATCTCTGCAGTTTTAATCATCTTTTTAGCCTCTGGATACTGTTAGCTAACCGTTTGCTTCTTATAGCTTTTAGTTTAGCTTAAAACTTTTGTTATTGTTTTTAAATAACAGTAGACAACTACTGTAAAGACCTTCTGTTACTTTTAGCTTCTAGCTAGCCTTTTGCTACTGTTAGCTCCTGTTATGGTAGTTTTACTTTCTACTTAGCTGTTAGCTACTAACTCCTAGATAGTGATCTGCTTCTTTTAGCTCACAGTCCTGCTGTTTATTGCTTCCGAACTTTACTTTTACAAAAATATTTATATTTATGCCAAACTATATGGAGCTTTTTTGGGGCCATTAGCTTTGTTCAAAATAAAAATATTTTGAAACTGAAAATTATTTAGAAACTGAAAAATACAGATTTGAAACTCTCTCTCTCTCTATATATATATATATATATATAT
>NW_013952860.1:55399-65196 GCF_001266775.1 Austrofundulus limnaeus | reverse complement strand
ATATATATATATATATATATATAGAGAGAGAGAGAGTTTCAAATCTGTATTTTTCAGTTTCTAAATAATTTTCAGTTTCAAAATATTTTTCTTTTGAACAAAACTAATGACCCCAAAAAATCTCCATAAAACTACGACCTTCTCCATTTTTTATTCTTATGCTGTTTTAGGTATTAGTAGCCATTTGGCATCTGTTATTCTAATTTTATCTTTTTGTACTAGTGTTTGGCTACATTTTACGTTTYACTAAGTGTTCTTATTTCAGCTCCTTCATCGCTCAGAAAAGAATTATTTTTAAATATTTTTGTTTATTTTTGATCCATTTCCTCCTCACTGTTGTCTTTATCTTTCATGTCATCTGTAATTGATGTCCTTCTTGACTCAGCCTGGGCTCGAACACACGGCCTCAGAGTTGTGAGACCACAGCCCTGACCACCGAGGCCCTGGTAGACCGAGGGTCCTGAATCATTTCTGCCCACCAGAGGGCAGCGTGTGATCACTAAAACTCAGTTATTTAGGCTCACAGCTGGTTGTGCTTTCATGCAGCTGTCTTCTTACCTTATCAATCAAATAATCAGATAATGGGCTGACTTTATAGATCGTAACTTCCTTCCTAGAATTAACGCTGATGTCTGCTGGGTTTTCGGGGATTTCTGAGCTTTCAGTTTCCTTCATGAAGGAACTGTTTCCTCATATTACATGTGCCTCTTTAATGAACAGCATATTGTTTTTAAATAACAATCAACAACCGTGAGAAGAGTTTTAGGGAAAAAAACAAACTGTTGGTAGGTTTCTGTCTTCTCTGTTGATTCATCCTTCAGACAGAGTTGTAATGACTGAAACCCTCGCTGGTTTGTTTTAGTCTCGTCTCCTTTTTATTTTTTTGTGAAAATACACAATCCAACCTCTAAAAGGCACCCAGACGCAGGACGGTCCACCACACGGCCCTGCCCTGCCGGATCTCCATCCCACGAAGTTCACACTGACTATTTTTAGCCTGGCTCGTCTCAGGTGGCTCCCTGCCCGGACCTGGCAGGGTGACACCTTCGCAGCCRCCAGGTAAAAGTGGCGGCGGGTCGGTAAGACCCTCTGGAGGCTTGTCGAGGGGGCAGCAGTGTCTCTGCAGGCAGAGTCTGCCCGGGTAAAGTCTGCTCGCGTTCAGCCCTGCGGCCGTTATTTTCATTTCCTGGGCGGAGAGCTTCTCGCTCTATTAGACGGCGAACAGGAACAAGAAAAACAGAGTTAGAGGAGAGAGAGAGAGAGAGAGGGTTATCTGAGCTCAGAGCTCCCCACAGATCACTCTGTGAGCAGCAAGCTGTGGCAGGCAGCAGGGGAAAGCCAAGCAGCAGGAAAAGGTTGCAGGCAGGGAGCTGTGTCAGAGGAGACGCCAGGGGAGAAGGTGTGAAGGCAGGAAAGAGGTGAAACCCATGGATGGATAGAAGAGAAGGAGGACAGACGTGAGTCTGGATGGTACTCTGGTGTAAAGAGGTGTGTCTGACTTCTAATAACTTTTCCCCCAACAAGGACAGAGTTCCCTTGAGAACTGGACCTTTAAACGTCTGCTATCAGGCTTGTTTTAGCCTCATCGTATCATAGCCTCGGCACACAGACAGATATCCTGTTGTTACCATGTTTGAGACGGATAGAGAGGCAGCTGGTGGAACGACCAGGACGTGTTGAAAGAGATCACCATATTCTCTGTAGAAAAGAGGTAGTGAAAGCTGAAAGCAGAGCATGTTTGTCACTAGCTTAACCGTCGGCGTGTAGGTGTATTTTTAATTCCTTCTTCGTCTTCTCCTCATCTCGCATATCTCCAATCAACAGTTTGACCTGTCCAGAGCAGYCCTGAATGGTCTCTGGTGGTACGTTTGGGTCAGCGGGGACAGGAAGCAGCGACAGGTTGACGGCCTCGGGCGTAGAAAGTAAGTGGTTTGGKTTTCTGCCAACACCAGTTATCATTTTGCTGATTGGACTCCGGTTCTGCTCACGTTTGTTCTGGTCGCCTCCGGGGAGGTGTAATGAGAGACTGGTGGTCTGATCCAGGGCTGAGCGGACACGTGGAGGCGTATAAACGGGCTCTGAGTAAGACGGGCTTGCTTTAAAGTTGCAGGTGGAGGCTTGTGGCTGAGAAGGACTGTGTGAATGTTGTAACAACGTTGGTGGACRGTGAATTAGCTCTGCGGGGATTCTGCAGCTTTCTTCTGGACTGACTTCACAGTGTTGGACGTTGGTGTTCTCCTGAGTTTGGGTAGTCTCTGCCTGCTTCWACGCAAACAGGACAGGAGTCGGGCGGTTTTCACGACAACTGTGGYGCCTGTCGTTGTGAGTTTTCTGGACTCTCCACACTGCTGTAATTGTTGTGTTGTGTGCAAACACCTTGCGTCAGTCACACCTCTCCACGGAGTGATTCACCGGCTCCCCAAGCATCCCCGGCTGGAGGCAGGCAGGGAAAGAAAAAGGGAAGCGAGAACTCCCCGAGAGTCAGAATGGACCTTAGAGTGAAAGCTGTGGCCATGAGGTTTGGGTTTGTGCTGCTGGTGGCCGCGCAGATGCTGGACACGATGAGCGGTATGTCCACGTGTAAGACTCTGGACCAAGAGATAGTTCGGCAGAAGCGCATCGAGGCCATCAGGAGCCAGATCCTCAGCAAGCTTCGCCTGCCAAAAGCACCTGAAGCAAATGAGACCGGAGACAAGGAGGAGATCCCCACCTCTCTGCTGTCGCTCTACAACAG
Organism: Austrofundulus limnaeus; assembly: GCF_001266775.1. NCBI lineage: Eukaryota > Metazoa > Chordata > Actinopteri > Cyprinodontiformes > Rivulidae > Austrofundulus > Austrofundulus limnaeus. The sequence continues at coordinate 62,462 of NW_013952860.1, read as the reverse complement.
CACCAAGGACATGCTGAAGGAGCAACAGATCGAGGTCCAGAGCACCATCTCCCCCGAGCAGGAGGAGGAGGAGTACTTCGCCAAGGTTCTGAACAAGTTCAACATGACCAGTAAGTGCAAACAATTCAGAGGAACAGCGTTTAAATCACGAGCTCTGCTGAAGCCTCGCTCATTTTCACAAATGAGGATAATTACAGAGGGCCAAACGATGGCTGTAAGAAACTCACATAACTGTGTGACGCTGATTTATGCTCCCACATTTCCAGGCACTTGTTGCTCAACCCTCGACCACAACGAGAAGCTAATATTCTGGATATTTTTCACTTTATTACAAATAATTCTCCAGATGTTGCCTCGTTTAAAAAAAAAGGTGGACGTTGTAGCAAATACAAAAAAGTAGAAACACATTTCAAACCAACTTGGCAGCTTCCATTAATCAGGATTCGCCCCAAAGCTAAGCTCATCTATAAATTCCTTCAACACGTGTACGTCTTCTGATCTCCCTTCAACATCTTCAGGCATCGTCCAGAGATCAGAGATGACAGGAGTTACAAGTTTAAACCACTCACATCACCTTCCCAGAGGTTTTAACAACTTTATTAGCAGTTCACTGACACCAGATGCTGCTTGTTCAAAACGGTTTTAAACGTTTTGTTTCTGTGCACCTTTRTAAATACCTGCCCTCCTCACTTTATCAGGCAGACACACACCTTTTATCCACCACATCAAAAGAGAGGCTGCAGGTAGACGGACAGAACAAAGCACCTTTTAAAATGAAGGGAAGGTTTTTTTTTYTGCTCAGATGAGAACAAAGGAACAGGGCGACAGAGGAAAATGAAAATAAGAGGATTTACATAAACGTTGCTCGCTCGCCCTCGTTTTCTCTCTTTTGGTTTTGTTTTGTGGGATTTTCCTCTCTGTGACTCGAGGCTCTGGGTTCTCCCCTACTCATCTGTCACTCGCTCTCCATCAGATCTCTCTCTTTCTCTCCTGGAGCATTTTCCACTTGATTCCCCCCATCTCTTTAAAAATGATTAACTTGTCTCCATTTTCTTTTTCCGTCCTTCCCCGGCCTCCCGAGTCCTCTCTCCGCGGGGCTTCCTGAGCTTATTATCAGTGTGTTTGCAGCGTGTTTGTGGCAGGGCAGCTCGGCAGGAAGGAAGGCAGGCTGATGGCCGCAGAGATGTTGAGTGACTCAGGTCCGGTTCGAGCGGTGCCCGTGGGGAGCGTGTGTTTCCGAGCTCCGTGGAATGCCAGAGAACACCCCTTCGCTATCTTTGTCCAGTTCTAAAAACAGAGGCGACCTCTGCGCACCGAAGGAATGTATTTATCACGAGCTCTTTCACAATACTGATCGCTGCAAAATATCTGTCCAGAGACGGGCTGAAGGAAACTAAACCTTCGATCAACTGTTGGAGTCAAGATGGCCGCCACAGCTCATCGACATTAACCAGTGCAAAAAATAAATAAATAAAACAAGCAGATTTTACAGATATTGAGCTCAAATTTGGTGTGGTAGTAGCTGAGAGTCATTCCGAACACATAATCATGACCACAAGGTCAGTAGTCGACAAGTACTCAAATGTAAGTACTTGTACTCGGTTTGAAGAAGCAATAAATGGGCTAACCCCTACTTCAAGTTCTACACACTCTGTGACATATATTTGTTTAAAGTAAACATACGATGCTTTTACGTCTTTCCTTTTTACATTTAAATCCTTCAGATGGSTCTTTATAAGGTGCAACTACAAAGTTTTGCTTTGATTTCCTCCTTATTCTAACTTTACCAGTTCMTCTTTCAACACTTTTCTACTGTGTCTCAAAGCAGCTCGTTTTCTTACTGTTCCTTTAAGATGCTTCAAGCCCCGCCCCCCTCCTGCTTCCAGACCGGTCCACTCGAATTTGAGAGAGGGGGTTAGGATTTCCAGCAGCACATTAATGCTTTATTTACAATTTAATTAAAATACGCCAACAACAGCAGACTTGTCCATCCAAMCTTACATGTTTGGAGTCTGACCCAGAACCAGAGTCTGATCCAGAACCAGAGTCTGACCCAGAACCAGAGTCTGATCCAGAACTAGAAGAGAATTAAGACAAGGAAATTGTTGTCTTAAGTCCAGACTTTACATGGTAATTCTGTCACAGATAATTTGATGTAAAAGTTCCCAAAAGATCATAAAAACACAGAAAACTGAACAGAATGAAAAATCAGACCCAAACAGAATCTGAAGATATCTTTGAGGCACCAAGAGAGACTCCAAGATCACAACAAAATGTATTTAATAGTTTAAAAAGAGATTTTTCAGATATGTCCCCTTTAAAACAATGACTCATCTTGTGAATTTTAGGAAAATTTCGTACATCTACAAGTGAAAAACATTTGAAGACAACCCAATTCAAGATGGCCGCCACTAGGCTTGGATAGTACTGTGGTACACCTCRGTATTCAAGGGTGAAGGTATTTAAAAATTATAATGGTATATTAACACATCCCGTTTAATCGCTGTAGATGGAAAGACACACCTTCTCTGAGACTTTGTTTCAATTTGGGTCAAAAGTAGAGACTTCAAACCACACACCAGTTTTTAAAACGAGTTGATCGGCCGCATAAAACCAGAGTTATGATCAGTAGTACAACTCACTCATAATTACAAAAAAAGGTAAAGTTTTTGTGTTCTTAGCCGAGAGTCGTCCTCAACACAAACTCCAAGCATCAACGCATCTTTGAGGGATGTGACTGTGGCGGCCATCTTGAATTCAAACTGAAATGCAGCGGATGATGAGCGATTCCTTTAATGGGAGTTATGTTGTAAACAACACAAAGGAAGCAACTGAAATATTTTTTCATTAAAAATCCTATTCATCATTTCATTTGACGACTCATTCTTTCCTGAAACTCTTCACACACAAAAAAAAAAAAAAAAAACAGCCCACGGGGATGCATACTTGTGTGCAGAGCATTTTAAACTTTAATAGTTTAAGTCTCCATTGTGGTAATTGTCTGGTGGATTAGGCTAAATTCTTTCAGCCACATCCCTCCCCCCGAAGACCACACAAATTCACCTCTCCCACATCGCTGGGTTTCAGTTTAACTCGTTTAATAACAGCACGCCGTTTCTCTGCTCTGGAAAAACCAACCGTTGTTCATTTATAAATTAGTCCACCGCTCGGGAGGACGTGTTATTTTTCTAACGTTAGGGGTCCGTYGGTGTGGAAGCGAGACGTGGCTGAGCCAGTGCGAAGGTGGGGCCGAGTGGAAAGGAGGAATCTGTTTCCTCCCACTGATAATTACAGAGCTGTCTCCTTACCTGTCACAACAGCTGTCCCCGGCTTACCTGTGGATAGGCCCTGCTCCCAGACACAAATCCTCCCCTCCACACCCAAATCCAGGATGCTATTTCTGGAGAAGTGCTTTATTTAAGCACATTATTACATTTTTATTGCATAAAACCTTCAGTTTTGTGCCCAATGCAAGCTGTGTTCATTAGAAAGTAACGATGGTCCTGCAGCCAATAAGTGACTTTACTTCCTGTTCCACAAACTTTTATCTGTTCAACTTAAATTACTTGCTGATAAAAGCTTTACGCGTTTGCTCGTCTTTTGCTTCTACCATTGATGTTTTGATGCTCAGTGTTTCCATGCATGCGCTCTTAACCAAACATTCAACCCAGCTCTGGGTGGGACCAGCAAAATGTCAAAATCTCATTTCCTGTTGCGCTGCACATCAGCCCTTCTTTTTTTTCGGTTTCAGTTTGGCCTCTCTGCAGCAGCTGAAAATGCTGCCTGGATCATCTGAACGATGGTACGGATAAACGTGACGTGGGGGGGTCCTGGTACGGCCTGGACCCAGTGTGCAGCACAAGTATGCAAGGCTGGGTTGGGCGCCCGTCAAAAGTAATTCCCGGGCTTGGGAGCAGAGAATCCTGGCTTCGGCAGGCTCAGGCAGAGCGCAGGATTTGAGCCTTTGCCAGGCATTGCGCTCCATTGATACACATCAATTTCACCACACTTCCACTCACACCCTTAACAACTCTGCATTCTGTTTTCTTTACGTTTACAACACCTCCTCCCCCGTTCAACGGCCTCAAACTTTGTTTCTGCACACTCCCTCTCAATCATCTGCTTATCTGTGCACGCCTCAGCTTTGCTTTATCTTTTGGTATAAACTGTATGAAACTGGAGGATTTATGTTGTTAGATCCTCCGGTAGCTTCGCTCTGTTTTTCCTCAGGCTCCGTTGGGAGAGTGTTCCCGCTGTCATGTTATAGGAAAACTCAGGGATTACAGTTGTGTTTATGGGCAGCAGCAGCAGCTACGAGAGAACAAAACTCTCTCTGTGGTCAACTTTACAGCAGCTGGGACAGATAAATGTTTGGCTCGGGGCACGATTATTGAGTAACACTCTGAACTCAGCTATTCTGTTTAACTGATGGCAGAATTCTGAGAAAAAACATTTGTTGAAGGGAAGGAGAATTTAAAAGATGTGATGGAAATACATGTAAAAAAAAACATTCAGGCCAAGTTTAAAAACTGAATATATTTCACCTGAAGGCGAAAGCAGAGTGTTTCTGTGTACCGTTTAACAAATTTTAATGAAACTTTAGGAAAATAATTATTGACAGCCCTGTTCAAGATGGCCGCCACAGCTTCTATTGCTTTTTTGTAGTCAGGTCCTTTAGCCAACAGAAACCCAGACGTCCCTCTCCTCAGAGACACTCTCCAGCTTCTCCTGGAGAATCCAGGGTGTACCCAGACCAGAGAAGATATATAATCCCCCCAGAAAGTTCTGGGACTGACCCAGGTCTCCTCCCAGTGGGACATGTCCAGAAAAGAAGGAGGTTTTCTGGAGGAACCACCTCAACTTACTCCTTTTGATGCAGAGGAGCAGCAGCTCTACTCTGAGCTCCTCACCGTATTTCTAAGGCTGAGCAGGAAGATTGGTTGACCATAAATCAGGGACAGAAACCAGCCACTGGTGAAAAGAATGAGCCAACACAGAAGATCAACATAATCAGGCCAGAATTCTACAGTCTACAGTCATCTACAGGCCAGGACTCTACAGTCTACAGTCATCTACAGGCCAGGACTCTGCAGTCTACAGTCATCTACAGGCCAGGACTCTACAGTTTACACTCATCTACAGGCCAGGACTCTGCAGTCTACAGTCATCTACAGGCCAGGACTCTACAGTTTACACTCATCTACAGGCCAGCTCATATGGCTGAGTTCACCTGAAACTCCTCAGACTGAAGTCTCTTGGTGGAGTCAAAACGTTTCATTAAAGAAGAATCCACCCAAAACTTATGTTTTGTAGAAGCAGGAAGATCGTTTCAGCTGCTTGTATCCAGGATCTGGTTCCGTCATGATCCGAACTCCATGACCACAGGTGAGGGTTGGACCGTAGACCAGTAAATCCAGAGTTATTTCTTTAGACTCACCTCTTTCTTCACCACAACCAATCGAAGCAGTGCCCTGTTTAAGAGACCCCTATCCTTGGATCCACCTCCTGCTCCGTGCTACCTTCAGCCAGGAACAACACGTCCAGATCCCTGAAGTCCTCCTGACATGGAGGAACAACTCCACCTGTTTCCAATAGAGAATCCTGGCCTTAGAGGAGCTGACACTCAGCTGTGAGCTGAGGTCATGGCCCAAATATGCCAACATCATCCACATAAAACAGAGTTAAAACCCAAAGATTCCCAAACCGGACCCCCTCCCCTCCACCACTGCACCTCACGGGATCCAAACAAAGAAAGTGCCTCTAAGTCAGACAGTTTCAGAGACTCTGAGCTGAAGTTTGGTGTAGTAGCTGAGACTGAGACGCAACTTCTGTGCTCAGAACCTCTGTTAATAAATGATGTGAGATCATGCTAAACATCACGAGATGGCACATCCTGACATTTCACAACATACGGCACAAAATACCTTCGTAAGAACAAACACTTGGCTAGAGTTAGACTGATGAACCACGTTTCTAATTCTGTATTCAGATCTTTGAATGTTTTATAAAATAAAACTGTCACCGACGTCACCTGTTCTGAATGTGGATAACAAAAACTATAAATCAAAACTATTTGATAAACATTTAAAATAACAGAGCGTGCTGAAGCACTTAGACTAAAAGAATAATAAAAAACAGGAAACCCACAGTGTGAATGATGACTCAGCAGTCTCACCGTCGAAGACAAAAACACACAACCCAGGTTTTATTGGTGATGTTTTTATTTGCCTCTATAAACTATTTAACCTGTTTGTTTGTTTGTTTGTTTGTTTGTTTTAACCACACAGCCACAAATCTCACAGACAGCTCCAAAATCATGTTCTTCAACATGTCGGAGGTGCGGCGCAGCGTGGGGGACGCGGCCCTGCTGACGAGCGCCGAGCTGCGGATGCTCATCAAGAACACGCGGGTACGGGAGGAGCAGCGGGTGGAGCTGTACTACAGCTCCGGAGGCTCGCCTCGGTACCACGCCTCCCGCTTCATCACCAACTCGATGAAAGAAAAATGGCTGTCCTTTGATGTGACTGAACCCCTGCAGCACTGGCTGCAGCAGACAGGTGAGCCCGACGCCTCCTCTCGCACGTTTCTCTAAATGTGAGCCGTCACATCGAAACCAGGATCCAGACTAAAMCTTGTATGTGGAGGAATGGGCAGATATAGTGTTTTGATTAAAACGCTTGCAAAAATTACATTTTGTCAAAGTATGTGTCATCAATGCATCATTTCAACGAACTGTCTGAAATATTATCCGAAAAAATATTTTTGAACCATTTTTTTAGGCTTAGCAACAAAAAAAACCTGATTTTGTGGAAAAATGCCTTAAAATGTTGARATTTTTCTTGTAAGATGTCAAAGCTTTTGTTTCTTTCCAGCTGGGAAATCTCAATATTTGAGGTTTCTTTTTAAAATGACACAAAATTAGGATTTACACCAAATATTTATGTTATTGTATGAGGTGCCGTTTGTAGTTACACAGTCAAAAATTACCACCAATATTTTTGTTTTATTTAGCCTTTTATAAGAAAAAAAGAACAGATTTAGTTTTCAAAGTCAGTTTTTCACC
>NW_013952860.1:52502-55036 GCF_001266775.1 Austrofundulus limnaeus | reverse complement strand
GGTGAAAAACTGACTTTGAAAACTAAATCTGTTCTTTTTTTCTTATAAAAGGCTAAATAAAACAAAAATATTGGTGGTAATTTTTGACTGTGTAACTTTACAAACAGCAGCCCACATTATTGTAACCAACAAGACAAATTAAATATCTCTGGATCTACTAATGATATCAGGATCTAAGTATCAAAATGTAGCTTTTAAAACCAGGAATCTGAAAATATGATGAGGTCATTTTGACCGAATTTTACTTAATCCTCATTTTGATGTGATGAGTCACATATTTGCAGCCGGACTGATGTTCTTTCTTTTTTTTTTTTCCTAAAACAAATATCCGTCTGTTTACCAGAGGAGGAGCAGAGCTTCCAGCTGCGTGTGTTCTGTGAGTGCGGCCAGCCCGGCAGCATCTTCAGTTTTTCCATCTCCGGCACGGATCATATCCGCGGCGACACGGCGACCATGCGGCAGAGGTCGGAGCAGCCGCCCTACGTCCTGACCATGTCCATCCCCCAGAACATGAGCGCCCGCCTCACCTCGCGCACGAAACGCTCCACTGCCGCACAGGAGACCTGCACAGCGTAAGAGCTGCCGCCGCGTTATCCTGAAGGGATGCAGTCCGTTTGACTGAGACTTTCAAAATAAAAGCACACAGGAAACAAACAGAGCATCACTGAACAGAGCGGTGTTTGTTCTCTGCGCTCAGAAGAYGGAGACTTCTCCTTAAATTTAAATTATCTTCAGGTTGTAGATCAGTTGTGTGTTTTTTCTTCTATCAACAACAGTTGTTGACATGTTTATGTTTACTTTGGCAACAATGACCTTTAGTCCAGGCAGCTGAGCTGGATGTGCAGGTTTGATTCACAYGGTTTCCTGTGTCGATGTGACATATTTAAAGCTCCTGTGATGTGCATRTGCTTCAGTTACTAAAGGTCAAAGAAAACATCTGTATATTTAAGAAAATTGGCATATTACACAATTTTACGCATTTTGTCACGGATCGGCATGTTTTATTTTGAACTTGGCTCAGCCAAAGTGAAACAGGAAGTGACATCAAAGGGGAACTCAAAGTAAACTTTGTTTTTTGGAACAATATTATTATTATTTCCACTGACTCTTCTTAATCTCTGATAAAAACTCAAAATAATCTGAAGAAACATCAGATTCTTCTCTTCAGTCTGTTGCTGTTYACATTCAGACATTCCCCTCTGACATCACTTCCTGTTTCTTYGCATGCAAATATCTCAACAACCGTTCATCTCAGCAGCGTGAAATTGTTTTTGCAGTATGTTATCARTGTTATCTTTTCAAAAATGYACTCGTGTTTATTACAAAAATTAGATGTCACGCGCCCTTTAATGATAGTTTAGTTTTTTGATTCATGTCAGTTAATCCCAGATGAGAACTGGACGTGYTCTCCTCTGTCTCTGCAGACAAACGGAGACCTGCTGCGTGCGGAGCTTGTACATCGACTTCAGGAAAGACCTAGGCTGGAAGTGGATCCACAAGCCCACAGGCTACCACGCCAACTACTGCATGGGCTCGTGCACCTACATCTGGAACGCTGAAAACAAATATTCTCAGGTACAGTTTAACGTGTTGATGACTTGCTGCTGACATGTGAGGCAGAGGATGGAGGAGGTTGAGTGAAGCGCTCAGGTCTGGCTCTGATTTGGACAAAAATAAATCAGCAGAAAAACTGATTAGAAGCTGAAAACACAGAAAGAATCGGSTCCTGGTGGTCATCAGGGGTATTACACCTGAGATAACTTCTGCTGCAGGTCCACACTCAGTGTAAACAAAGCATTTTATCTGCAAACTAAATGCATCCAAATTGTTGGACGTCTCCACCCAATGGGCTTATTTGACGTCACCTTTGTTGACTTGTTTTCCTGAGAATAAAAACACTGCATCTGTGGTCAGGAAGGCCCCGCCCCCATGACGTGCACCTTCTAAAGGGGCACCATGGAGAGCGTCGCTGCGTACGGCGCACAAGCTGCATCCCTCCAGGACGCCCGCCTGTCTGTCCTGCAGGGAGGGGGGGAACTGGGTCCGTCCGGGTCAGGACCAGCAGACTCAGGAAGCTGAACCCTCTTCCTTTTCTGCCCACCCTCCTTTTTTTCCCTCCTGCATACAGGAACTATAACCTGTAACAGCACACAGCTCCTGCTGCAGCAGGAAGCTCCGCCGGGCTTCTTTACCTCCATCCAGAATCTGGTTTTCTTATTTAAATCAGAGCGGACGGTCATTTCAACAAACCAGTGGACTTTATACAGTATATATACACATACATACATACATACATACATATATACGGTATGTATGGATCAATACACACTGTGTATGGATCAATACACACTATATGGATCAATACACACTGTGTATGGATCAATACACACTATATGGATCAATACACACTCTGTATGGATCAATACACACTGTATGGATCAATACACACTCTGTATGGATTAATACACACTATGTATGGATTAATACACACTATGTATGGATTAATACACACTATGTATGGATTAATACACACT
>NW_013952860.1:49763-51279 GCF_001266775.1 Austrofundulus limnaeus | reverse complement strand
CTATATGGATCAATACACACTGTATGGATCAATACACACTATGTATGGATCAATACACACTATATGGATCAATACACACTCTGTATGGATCAATACACACTATATGGATCAATACACACTATATGGATCAATACACACTCTGTATGGATTAATACACACTGTGTATGGATTAATACACACTGTGTATGGAACAATACATACTATGTATGGAACAATACACACTGTGTATGGAACAATACACACTGTGTATGGAACAATACAGATTTTAAAATTAACTTTATCAACTTGTCTTCTGAAGATGCTCTGTGTTGAAGGATCAGTGGATCTGTGTTCGACTACTCCACCTAGGCTGCATTTTTGAGCACAGATCCACTGAGAAACTTGCTTTTTCAGCAACATTTAATTTAAAAACTGGACTTTTGAGGTTAAACAAATGTTCATAATTAATTTCAATAAATTACAAGTTAATGAGGGCATGGACATTTCTCTTTTTTTTAAAACATCTAACTGGATCATGAATGTTGTGTACGGTTGCAGCCCGACTATAAATGGATGACATTATTTTGCAGATCATGGCKCTCTACAAGCATCACAACCCGGGAGCGTCGGCCCAGCCGTGCTGCGTCCCCCAGGCTCTGGAGCCGCTGCCCATCCTGTACTACGTGGGCCGACAGCACAGGGTACCCACACCTCGTGAGCACAGCTTCACAGAGCTTTACCACCGCAGGAGATTTACAACCGTGTTTTTATTGTTACTTCCAGGTGGACCAGCTGTCCAACATGATCGTGAAGTCCTGCAGGTGTGGCTAAAAAGGACGACGAAGCCCCCCCTCCCCGAGCCGCCTCCTCTGATGGAAGCAGTTGTTTCTGACGCTGCGAAGAGGAGTGAGTGATGAAGAAAAACACACCGGGACAAAAACAGACGTTCAGCTTTTCTCCTGCGACTGATCACACGGGATGAAATCCACCAAGTGGTCATTCTGTACATAAACCCYGCCCCCTTTTTGTTTTTTTGCATATGTCTGCCATGAAATAATTTAATTTATTTGTTCAATGGACAGACAGAGTGAAACTGTGTCGGTTTGACACAGGAAAAATTAACTTTTTTTTGTTAAAAAAAAGGGACAAAACAGCAAAATAAAAGCTCCCAGAGGAGCTGAGAGAAAACCCTTCAGTCTCAGGTGGAGAGCTGTGGTCATGTCGGGGTTTTCCTGGAGAAAAAGGATGCAGGTGATGTGTTCAGGTTACATCGTAAAAAACAAAAACCCCCTCAGAGGGAATGTCCACGCTGGAGCGGACCTGTCCTTTCATTTCTTTTTATGTAAACACTTCCTGTCTGTTAACCTGCTAAAACACCAGGAAGCTGCTTTGTCAACAGGTTAACATTAAAACACAAACATTTATTCTTCTCACCGTCACAAACCACCGTCTCAACAGGAACGCTTTCATTTTAACTCATTTAATTCGACAACTCACATTAACAATAACGTTTTTAAAAGTTTTCATATTTTTATAG
>NW_013952860.1:45862-49191 GCF_001266775.1 Austrofundulus limnaeus | reverse complement strand
GAAATTGACTTTTGATACTTAAGCACAAAAAATATCAGATACTTTAAGACTTTTACTCAAGTAATATTTTTAGAGAAGACTTTAACTTTTACCAAAGTATTTTTATGATAAGATACTTGTACTTTTACTCAAGTATCACTTTGAGGTACTTTATACAACACTGACTTTAATCAGATTAATGATTAATCATGTTCTGTGGTCTGATGACCCGTCAAAATAAAAGTCAATAAATCTCTCAGAACAAGTTTAATAAGACTTTATAAATTAAAAAATGCTGAGTAGACCTTTTTAATTTTATTAAAACAGGTTTTATTTAGCATTTTGGTTTTTTACTTGAAGCTAATGCTATTTTTGACTGTTAGCTAGTGGTTTGCTTCTTTTAATTTTTAACTAGCATGTTCCTTTTCTTATATTTTAATCAGGTTTTGCTTCTTTTAGCGAGTTCTCTGCTTGTTTTAACTTTAAGCAAGCGTTCGGCAGTTTTTAGCTGTTATTTTCAGATGTTTGTGTGTGCGTTGAGCTGCTTTTTTCAGCTGTTTTTGCTTGTTTCTGTAGTTTTCAAAGACTTTTTGGTTAAAACGAAACGTCCCGGCACCGTCGGCACACTTCCTGGTACCACCTTTCCCTGAAGGGATTCATGCCATCCTCATTTTTTTTTTATCATCTGTGTATCTTCTACACACAGCCCCCACCTCGCTGCCAGCCCCCACCCCGCCCCTGTGCTCAGGGGATTACTGTGAGCCTGGACTGGGAATGAGGAAAGCAGGCCCAGACCCGTTTAAGTCCCAGACTTTAGGGTAGTGACTGCATGGAAAATTAAACACACACATACTGTACACATGCAAACACTGAACTCACTGACACACACACACACACACACACAAACATCAAGCTGCAGCTAAATATTAGCTTAGCTAACAGGGCTGGAGTTGCTAACAGGGCAGAGATCTGCGTATCATTTGAGGTTTTTTGTCACCAAGAAATGAAATGATTTTCATCCTGCAGGGAGCCTCTTTAAAAAGAGCTTTTTGTGCGTAAATAAAGTTTTATAAAACATTTGATCTCTTCCCTCTAAGGAAGTCATGTTGTGGAGTTAAATTTGATCTTCATTAGCATAAAAAACTGCAACAGTTGAGTTAATTTTACAAATATTWRGCTAAAATTTGGCGTGGTGGTAGCTGGTCTTCACCAACAGGTGATATGTAAGAAAGCACTTTGTTGCCTTCGTGCCCGTTTTTATTCTTTAAAAAGTCGTGCTGCCGGCTCATAAATCTCTGGTGTTGTTCGTGTTTTTGTCCCGGAGGGAAGGTACGCTCGTGTTGGCTCGTCCTTCCTTCCAGTGTTTCGTCTCTCAGCAGCTGCTTCCTCTCAGGCCCTGCAGCGTTTCTAAACGCTGAGTTAGCATCACATTCCTGAACGCATCCTCCGTCAGAAGAGGAATAATAAAATAAAAAAAACGTTGCTCCAGTTTACAGAAGTATCTATTAATGTTACGAAACATGGAGGCCTGCAGCGCTCCGAGGTCAAGCAGGTGGTTTCTCCACCGCTAACACGATCCACGTGCCGCCTTTATACGACCGCATGAGTAACCAGAAAATTATTCTGCTCTTGCTTTTCATCACTTTTTACATYGTCGGTGCTTTAATTGCCTCCATGTGCAGAGTTTCATCAGAGAACTAAAGGTTCTCCTCACGTTTGTCTTTTTGTTTTACGAGCTGAAATCCGACCGGCCGCTTGTCAAACGCTGTTTTGGGTTCGGTCTTATTACACCGTGTGTGACATGTGGAATTATCCGGCCACTGATCGTTTGCCACAGCTGATGATTGAAGCTGAAGGCGTATGGAGCGGTCTGGTCTAATTCCTGGGGACTCAGACAGAGGCTTTAATAACAGAGGCTGATGTCCTGCTGCTGCTCAGCTGGACAAACACTCGGCTGCTCGGAGCCATTGTTGCTCCAGGTGCACAAAAATACACACGCACACGTCGACAAACATGCACGCCTGCTGGAAGCTGTAACAATTATTAACTAGAAGGGTTTAAATTATGCTTTTATTTTGATAGACTGCTGATCAACTTTGAACCGTAAAGTTCAAATAAAGCTGCGTTTTATAAACCACAGCGTCGATGTTTTGTTTCGGCTGTTTTTTTTTATTGTTTTGGTAAAATGAAGCAACAGTTCTCAAAGTTGGTTCTAAAATTTTCAAATAAATAAATAAATAATACAACATAAACTACATTTTTTGTCAAAATGCTGTGAACACTAAGGTATAAATGACTCAATGAAATTTGCTGAAAAAGCAGAAACTGGGTTGTTAAAGCTCATAGTAGCAAAAAGCTAATAAAAAGCTAAATGTAGCAAGAGGCTAGCTCCAAAATAAACTTAGCAGACTATAAAAGAAGCAAAACCTCAGCTAAAAGTAACAAAAAGCTGGATAAAAGTTGCAAAAACAGTCTAAAATCGAAATGTAGCAAAATGCTAGCCTAGCTCAAAGCTAATAGTAGAAATTAAGCTAAAAGCATCAAAAGGTTGGYTACAATTAACAAAAGTCAACCTAAATGTAGCAAAAGACAATCAAAGGTAGGGAAAGGCTGGATAAAATAACCAAAATATAACTAGAAGCTAAGAAGTAGCAAAATGCTATTAAAACCTGAAGTAAATGGCTAGCTCAAAGGTAAAATAGGCAGGAAAATAGCTAAAACCAGCAAAATTTTAGTTAAAGAAACTAAAGTCAACCTAAAAACAATTTAAGGTATGGAAAGGCTGGGTAAAATAGCAAAAAGATAACTAGAAGCTAAGAAGTAGCAAAATGCTACCAAAACCTAAACGAAGTTAATAAGTAGTACCAACCTAAAACAGGCAATAAAATAGCTAAAAGCAGCTAAATATTAGCTAAAAGTAACTAAAGTMAACTTAAAATAGCAAAAGACAAGCTAAACTATAACAAATGGATGGTTAAATGTAGCAAAACTCTAGTAAAGTTAAGAAAAGTTTTGGTAAAAGACAGCTTAGCAACAACAACAGCTGGAGGTTTTAAAAAGAAAAATGTTTGAAGGTTTTGAAGGTTGAACTTTAGTTTTAACTGTTAAATTCGCAGTAAAAATTATCAATTAAATCATAAACTGCCATTGTTGTCTATGTTGCAGTGCATTSTGGGTTATGTTGTGTTCTCGGCTCCACATCCTGCAGTAAATCGGTACAGAGTCTTTTATTCAGATAGTTACATTTGAACGTGGACCAGTGGACCAGCTCTACACCCTCAGCAGGGTCCTGGAGGGTTCATGGGAGTTCAACCAGTCTACATGTGTTTTGTGGACTTGGAGAAGGTGTT
>NW_013952860.1:40427-43674 GCF_001266775.1 Austrofundulus limnaeus | reverse complement strand
TATATATAGTCTTTTGCTGATTTTAGCTAGCTTTTAAAATGTTGGTTTTTATCTTGTCAGTTGTTTGTCATCTTTTAGTTAGCTTTTATTACTTTAGCTTCTAGCTATTCTTTTGATAATTTTAGTTTTTAGCTATAATTTTGCTACATTTAACTTCTTGTAATGGTTTTTTCCAACTTTTACGTATATCTAGTCGTTTATCGCTACAATTTAGCTACATTTAGTTTTTGCTATTTTGTTTTTATGTAGCTGATTTTGTCCAGCATTTTACTATTTTTGCTACTTTTTCTACATTTTGTGTCTATAGCCACTTGTTTGTTTGTCCTTTTGCCAGTTTTAGCTAGGCTTTTGATACGTTTAAGTTTAACTAACGTTTGTTTGGTCTGTTTAGCTAACAGTAACGACCCCACGGTGAAATGCATCACTGAAATAACAGCAGTGTTTTGAGAATTCGTCACAAATCCTTATCAAAYGAACATCGTTGTGTCTGAAGCTAACACGTCTGTTGTCCTGAGCAGCCTGGGAGTGTTTGAACATTTTAGCTATGACGCTGCATGTGTCACAGAGAAGGCCCGGTTTGGTTCGGAGGYTCTGAAATCATGATTTGTTGCTGTAATCGAATGTTTTGCTAATGTGGTTTGACTGGTTTCATTGGAGTCRATCCTTTCTGAACCGCTGGTTTTCATCACGCTTGTTGTTTTCTGTGTAGCAGCTTTGTTCTTGGGCTTTCCCTTTTTTTAATTAAAGGCCTCAAACAAATAAATCCAACTTGACACAACTGCTGGCGTGCACTGCGCAACGGAACTCAACAAAGACGAACTAAGAGAAAAAAATGGTGACCAGGTGAAACGACTCGGGCTGTAATTCAGTGCAGCTCTGTGCTGACTCACAAAGACGTCCAACATGTTCCGCAGTCACATCACAAGTGACTGATTAGTTTTTCAACCTCAGCCATGACGAGGTTCCTAAAGGCTGATTTCACCTCTGAGGTCTGAAGAGACGTTTCTGATTCTGGTTTCTCAGCACCTGAAGAACACATGTCTTCATCACAACGTGTGGTCTTTATTTTATTTTTGTAGCTTTACCAGCTGCACCTTCATGCAGCTGACCCTCCACCGGCTGGCCACCCAGGAGAGCAGGAACTGACTCTTTACTGTAAGGATCCCCTTCAGGGATGAGTCTGGAAGGTACCAGAGTCCTACCAACACAGCCAGTGAGAGCAACAGGAAACGGAAACCCCCCAACACACACACAGACACACACANGAGGAAGAAAACAGACGGACATTTGAACTGGACCAAACAGAGAATAAGATGAGAAATCATCACAATATTTGTAATTTTAGTGTTTGAACCAAGCTGACAGATTTCCTCCTCGCCTGCTTCTCTCCCCTCCGCCTGCTCCACACCTGCAGCTCAAACTCAGATCCTTATCATCAGCCGAGCGTCTCCAATCTTTGTCTCGTTGTGTTTTTGTCAACCTGTCGGCTCTTTGAGGGTTTCTTCACAACTCAACAGGTGAAGAGATRAAAAGCAGGGTAAAACATGACTGCRGGAACTGGAAAAAGAGCCAAATGATGGCTGAAATTAGCTGAAGGAGCTCGGCTTTTAAAGCTAAAAGATGCAGAACAGTAGCTTAAAACGAAAAGTAGTAAAGGAGAAAGGATCAGAACGTTTGGTAGAAGCAAAAACAAAACAAAATGCTAGCTAAAAGCTAAAATAGCAAAAGTTCAGCTATATGAAGTGTCAAACGTTAACATAAAAGCTAAAAGCTGCAAAAAGCAGCTAAAACTAAAAGAAATAAAACAGTGCCTGTAAGCTAAACATAGCAAAGCCTATAAAAGTAGCAAAAGATTAGCTAAAAGCTAAAGTAGCATAGTAGTAGTGGTAATGTAAGGTAGTAAAAGGGAAGATAAAAATAGGAAACCCTTCATGTAGGAAAAGGCTCATGTTCTCRTCTCTGCCAGATGTTGGTCGCAGTCTTTTGTCAGAACCAGTAGGTCCAATCATGAAGGATCAAAGGCGGCAGGGACSGTAAAAAGCTAAAAACTACAAAGGAAAGTTTGATCCAACATGTGAGAGTGTCTGTGGGTAAAAATAAAAACTCACTGGAGCCTGACTCATTCTGGTCCTGAGTAAGAAAGGTTTTCTAAAAAAAAATAAAGGTACCAATTAAATCTAAGGATTGGCTCCTTCTCACGATACGGCCCCTCGGTTTCCTTCCTTCTCAGAATTTCTCTCCGGACCCAGAGGGACCGATCCGTCCCAACAAACAGCTCCCCCGGTGATAAACAGAGCAGAGGATCTGGCTCTGAAACCCCCAGCGGGGGGTTTCAAGAGAGGCAGCAGCCTCTAAATAGTGTTTTAATTTGACAAGTCCAGCAGTGAAACGTGTCCCAGTGGGTGATGAAGATGATGGTGATGATGGAGAGAAAGGAGGAAGGCTGCAGCATGATGCTCCAGGGTCTCTTTCTGATCCAATTACATCAGCATCTGTTCCTCTGTATGAGAACAACGATTTTAACCTTTTGCTCATGCAGTTTAGTGCC
Source organism: Austrofundulus limnaeus (assembly GCF_001266775.1). Lineage (NCBI taxonomy): Eukaryota > Metazoa > Chordata > Actinopteri > Cyprinodontiformes > Rivulidae > Austrofundulus > Austrofundulus limnaeus. The sequence goes on along the minus strand of NW_013952860.1, from coordinate 41,126 downwards.
GGCTTGTAAAATTTAAAGCCAAGAAAAGCAGATTTATTCRAACATCAGCTTCATCACCTCAGCTGTGGATGTGTTCCCAAGCCGAGCACAGCTGATGAAGTTTATGATGATTTTTATTTGTTTTTTAAGTAAGACTTTCAAAAAGCCAATTATTTTCTCCCACAAATTCAGAAAATGCTGAGAGCTGAAGGAATTTGCTGGCATTTGTCAGACAAAAAATTTAAAGGCAAAACGAGCAAAACTGAAGCTAAAATCAAAAGCAAAATTGTTACTTAAAACCAACATTAGCAAAGCAACACCTAACAAATTAAATAAGCAAAACCGTAGTCAGAAGCCTATATACTAGTAAATACCATAAACACAACCCAACCATTACCAGTACAGGTCTAACTTTAACCCAACCATTATTAGTTCAGGTCTAACTTTAACCCAACCATTACCAGTACAGGTCTAACTTTAAATCAAGGGCTAACTTTAACCCAACCATTACCAGCACAGGTCTAACTTTAACCCAACCATTACCAGTACAGGTCTAACGTTAACCCAACCATTACTAGTACAGGTCTAACTTTAACCCAACCATTACCAGTACAGGTCTAACTTTAACCCAACCATTATTAGTTCAGGTCTAACTTTAACCCAACCATTACCAGTACAGGTCTAACTTTAAATCAAGGGCTAACTTTAACCCAACCATTA
>NW_013952860.1:27086-28822 GCF_001266775.1 Austrofundulus limnaeus | reverse complement strand
GTACCAGAGTCCTACCAACACAGCCAGTGAGAGCAACAGGAAACGGAAACCCCCCAACACACACACAGACACACACAGACACACACATCCTGGATGGTCAGTGCGACTGGCTGTTTTCAAACAGGGTTTGTTTTCAGAGACATAAATCCATCTGTGTTCCAGTTGCTGCCAGATCACAGTTATGAGGTGTTTATGAGAGAAATAACATGTTTAAAAACATAAAAATAATTATAACTTTACAGATACTGTCATAAAAGTTGATGTATAGGAGAAGATCTTACTGTCCTCACCTGCTGTTAGGAGCTCTGGTGACTGAAAGAAGACGTACCTCTGGATGGATGGATACAAGACGTTAGCTAGCCTGCTGCTACTCTGAACTTTGACCTACCCTTGTGCTGGTTTATCTTTTAAGAGGCCTTTTGAAACGTTTGACCTTTCAGCTATTTGCTAGTTTCAGCTCTTCAAACCTTTTGTTATTTTTAGATAGATGCTACTTTTAGCTAACCTTGTGTTGCTTTTAGCTATTATTTAGCTATTTTTAGCCAACTATATGCTAAATTTCGCTGTTAATTACCATTTTGCTACTTTTTCATTTTTAGCTAATCTTTTGCTACTTTTTAATTTTTAGCTAATCTTTTGCTACTTTTCGATTTAAGGTATTGTTTTGCTAGTTTTAGGTAGCATACTTGTAGGGTTTAGATGCCTGTTTGAGATTTTAAATGTTTAGCTACTTTTATGCTAGTTTATCTTTTTAAAAAGTTTTTAAAACATTTTGCTTTTATTAGCCCTTTGCTGCTTTTAGCTATCATTTTGCTAATTTAAGCTCTTCGAAAGCCTTTTGCCATTTTAGACATATGCTACTTTTAGCTAACATTTCATTGCTATTAGCTATTCAGCTATTCTTTAGCTTTTATCCAACTATTTGCTACATTTTGCTGATAGCTACCACTTGTTTTTTAGCTAATCTTTTGTTACTTTCGGGTTTAGGATATTGTTTTGCTAGTTTTAGGTAGTGCATTTTAAGTTTTAAATAGTTTTGCTTATTCAGGGACTTGAACCAGCTCACACACCAGWCATTTGGGGACAAATTTAAATGTTTTGCTACTATTATCGCTTGTTGCTGCTAACTTTTAGCTACTTTTATGCTAACTTTAAAAAGGCATTTTAAAGCTTTTTGCTTTTCATTGCTCCATTTCTACTTTTAGCTACCATTTTGCAAGTCTTCAAAAGTGTTTTGCTATTTTTAGACACACGCTACTTTTAGCTAAAGCTATCATTATATTTTGTTATTGTTATCTGATAGCTACCATTTTGCTAGTTTTTTATTTCTACAAACCTTTGATACTTTTTGTTTTTAGCTAATATTTTGGTGTTTTTGTCTCTTTTCTTTTTCTAGTTTTATCTTTTTGATTTTAACTATCGTTCACTTACATTGGGCCTTAGCATTTAACTTCTTTTAGATTTGCTCTGTTCTGCTTATTTTAGCTTTTAAGTCATGTTCTGATTCTTTTAGCTGGTGTTTTGATCCGTTTTGGCTCATATAGTGTTGTGTTTCTTTTAGCTTTAACAACTCAGAGATTTAACAAATTTCAGCAAAGTTGTTCATCATTTTGTGCTGAATTTAGTTCTGGTTGTAGAGCACTCTCAGCTTCTGGCACCATTAAATACATTTTACTTTCTGTGTGTGTGTGTGTGTGTGTGTGTGTGTGTGTGTGTGTGTGTGTGTGTGTGTGTGT
>NW_013952860.1:19290-25594 GCF_001266775.1 Austrofundulus limnaeus | reverse complement strand
GTGTGTGTGTGTGTGTGTGTGTGTGTGTGTTCAGTTTATTTTCTTATCTTCAGTCACCTCATGCTCAGATGGTTGACATCCAGACATGTCTGAGTCAGGTATGATGTGTGTGTGTGTGTTGTGTTGTGTTGTGTTGCTTCAGTGGGAAAGTTTGACCGTTAACAGTGTGTTGCTCATAAAGAGTAACTCAGCCTGTGATGTAAAATAAACCGTCCACAGCTCCTGTTAACTACCGTGTGAAACAGCCCGACCACAAGGCCCCATCAAAGAGGAGACGGGTGGGCGATGGACCCCTTCATGCTGGTGCTGCTGCAGGACGAGGACCTGGGCCTGTTGGATCCAGGTGAGACTGATAACTTCACTTTGTGTCTCTTCTAAAGTGAGGACTGAAAGCTCAGACCGGACTGAGTGGGCTGGTTGGCGTCACGGGGCGATGCAGAGCTGCATCATGGGTGGCCGCTGTCTTTAAATCTGTCCAGGAAGCTGCTGTCTTTCTTCCCTCGTACCCACATTCAGCACACTTCTCCTGATTCATGGAGTCTGCTTCACATCCTCCTCGGCTGTCTGATCGCTCCGTCGTCCTGTAATCCTCCCTACGAGGCCGTTCTCCTCCGAGCCACGCTGCCACGGCTCTATTTGCCTTAAATTTCTCATTTCCTGTTTGGGGTGTGTGTCCCATCCCTTGTTCTCGTGCCCAGCACACATCAAACAGAGAGGAGGCGACATGAAAAGGCTTTAACCAAAGGGATGATGACTAAATTAGATGTGAATGGTTGAGAGTTTTAAGAGATTTTAGTGGGAAGAAAAGTCCTGAACGGTGATGCACGGAAAAGAATATGGGAGAGAAAGTCATGCAAGGTGGTTGAAACTGAGCTCACTTAATCCTTATCTTATTCTGAAGGAATGTTGCCTGTTTTCATTTCTTGTTGCAATTTGTCTTTATTTAATTATGTTTGGACGTTTTCTAAATTTCCTGTTGTTCAATGGGATGGGAGCTGCTGGGGACGAGACCTGATGAAAACTGGCCTCCTGTCGTCTGCTTCACATTTTTACCGTAAAGAATGGATTAGGTTGTGGCTGTGTGTGGCCTCACGCTAAGCTGTGGAGTCATGATTTCACAGGCTAACAATGTTATTCTTACTGTTAGCTCAACAATCAGTACTGTCTGTCAAACAAAACATGTTAAAACTCGTGTTTTAACTGATGCCAAAAGACAGATAAGGATTTATCTTTTACAAATTATCTTTAAACACCAGATAAAACTCTGWAATAAACCAGGTTATAAATATTTATGTATGATGTTTGCTGTTTTTTTATTTAAAATATAATATTAAACTGACATTTCTTTAGCTGTGTTATGCTCATTTTAGCTGTTAGCTATGATTTAGTTAATTCGAACGTTTTTGCTGCAATATTGCTTATTTTACCTTTTAGCTCTGGTTTTGTTCATTTTAGCATTTTGCTACTGTTTTGCACATCTTTATCATTGTCAGTTTTAGCTTTTAGCCTTTTGCTTTTTTAACCTTTAGGTGTTGTTTGGCAATATCAAGTTTTTAACTGTTGTTAATTTTAGCTTTTGTTTTGCTAATTTTAGCATGCAGCTAAYGTTTTGCTAATTTTAACTTTAAGCAACACTTTTGATTATTTTAGCTTTTACATAGTGTTTAATTTAGGTRTTGACAAATCAGTTTTAGCTTTTGTTATTGTTMGATTTTTGCTACTGTTYTGTTAATTTTAGCTTTTATACACCTTTTTGAGTTCAGCTACAATTTTGATAATTTTAGCTGTTAGCTACAGTTTAGCAAATTTAGGCTTTTAATTGTGCTTATTTTAATTTTTTAGCTACTGTTTTTGTGAGATTTAGCGTGTCGCTATACTATTTTGCTAATTTTACCTTTTATGGAGAATGCTTTTGCTAAGTTTAACTTTCAGACACAATTCTCCTTGTTTTAGTTTTTACATGTTTTGTTAATTGAAGTATTTACGTTGTGTCAATTCACGCTTTTCATTATTGTTAGCTTTTTGTTAACATTTTGCTAAGTTTAGCTTTTATCTACAGTTTTGCAAAATTTAATGTTTTAATTGCAATTTTGTTTATTTTGGATTTTGGCTACTGTTTTGTTGCTTTATGCTTATGCTATTGTTTGTTTTTAGCATTTTGCTAATGTTTTGCACATCTTTATCATTGTCAATTTTAGCTTTTAGCCTTTTGCTTTCTTAGCCTTTAGGTATTGTTTTGCAATATCAAGTTTTTAACTGTTGTTAATTTTAGCTTTTGTTTTGCTAATTTTAGCATGCAGCTAATGTTTTGCTAATTTTAACTTTAAGTAGCACTTTTGATTATTTTAGCTTTTACATAGTGTTTAATTTAGGTATTGACAAATCAGTTTTAGCTTTTGCTATTGTTAGATTTTAGCTTTTATACACCTTTTTGAGTTCAGCTACATTTTTGATAATTTTAGCTGTTAGCTACAGTTTAGCAAATTTAGGCTTTTAATGGTGCTTATTTTAATTTTTAGCTACTGTTTTTGTGAGATTTAGCATGTCGCTATACTATTTAGCTAATTTTACCTTTTATAGAAAATAAAAGTTTAACTTTCAGACACAATTCTCCTTGTTTTAGTTTTTACATGTTTTGTTAATTGAAGTATTTACGTTGTGTCAATTCATGCTTTTCATTATTGTTAGATTTTTGTTACCATTTTTGCTAAGTTTAGCTTTTATCTACAGTTTTGCAAATTTGATGTTTTAATTGCAATTTAGTTTATTTTGGATTTTAGCTACTGTTTTGTTGCTTTATGCTTATGCTATTGTTTATAGCATTTTGCTAATGTTTTGCTAATTTGAGATTTTAATATGCTTTTTGTGTTAAACTTTCAGCTCAGTTTAGCTTATTTTAGCCTGTAGTAATGGTTTTGCATAATAAGTGTTCAGCCACTGTTACGTCAGATGAGGTTTTTAGYAACAGGTTTGCTAATTTTAGCTTTAAGTTAYGATTYTGCTGATTTTAGCTTCTGTTTGTTTGAACAGTTCATTCTTCAGCTTCTTCTGGTTTAAAACATAAAACACTTTCGGCCGACGAGTAAAAACTCGCTCAACAGGATCCAAACACCAAGACTTTCTCCACGCTTCCAGCTCCCGCCCAAAACCCACCAGGCTTCCAAGAAACACAGAGGAGGTTTTAATGTGGAAAGGTGAAGCAGCGGCAGATTCTTTTTCCTTCGTTCAGGTATTCATGGCTTTTTTTAAWTTTCCAGTTACGAGATGTTTCCAGCTCCTCATCTTCCTGCAGCAGGAACCGGAGGGACCGTCCAGGAYGCTGGTTTCAACACGGAGGCCTTAAAGCTCCGTCAGCCTCCATCTGTGACGCAGAAACTGTTTGAAATGAACGATTACTTCAGAACAAGCTTGTGCAGGGTGAGCGGAAATAAGAGTGGGCGGAGCTTTCCTGAAAAAAAAAATCACAATTTATTTTAAAGGGGTAATATATAAAATCAACTTTTTTGAGTTTTATATCATGTTTTAATGTTATACTCTGATAAAAACATGCCCAAAGTCTTGCTTTGACTCATTCATCATGTTTGAGAAATCCTGCAGTGGTTTTATGAAGCCATGCTGAGGAGCAAAACGACAGGTGGGGACCAGAAACACCTTTTGGTACCAGAAACACCCCTGGGTCGTGTCTTTGAGCTGAACTTCCTCATGTTAGAGTGCACCCCCTCCCCCCTCCCCACACACCCCGCCCATGACTCCTGCAGGCTCTCGGGTGAAAGTGAAAGTGAAACTTAACTGTCTGCTGAGCTCTCAACATTAGTTCTCACTCAGTGAAGCTCTTTTCAGATTAAAAATACCTTTGAGACAATGTATTTTCAGATGCCAAGTAAATTGCATCATAGCCCCTCCCCCCGAACAGGGCGGGACTGAAGCAGAAGGTGGTTCTTAAAGAGACAGAGACCAATTTCAAGGCGTTTAGAAGAGGAMGTGATGAGAAGATAAGTTTATTTTCTATTTAAACATAAAAACAGCATTTTAATGACAGCTAAAGGTGACATGGATAATTTACTATGGTATAGTATTTAAATATATGCCTGAGAAACACATAATATTGGCCCTTTAAAACTGCCCCGTCTGCTAGAAAAACACATGTTTCAGATAAATGTGAYGTGAACCCCCTGAAGTCAAAGTATTTTGTGAACATTTTCTGCAAAGTGTGAAAAGATGTTCCCAGCAGAGGCTGAGCTACACCATAATAAATTTTAAAAATGTCTGTAACTGTATCCTCTCCACACTCTGGCCGGTCGTTGGTTGGCAGGCCTGGAATGTCACTCACATTTCCCTGACCTTCATCTGGGTCTTCCTCAGGTTGCTCATATATCTCCATCCTCCTCGCGTCGTGTTTGTTTGAACTCTCCCAGAAGCCCCCTCGCGCCGTGGCGCTCACCACTTCTCTCTCTCCCACCCACTCCGTCTCACCCACTCACTGTCTGCGTTTACTCTCCGTAACGTCGGCTCCGTGGGTTTTTTTTTTTTGTGTGTGTTTTCTCTCCTCCGACACTCGCAGCTCGCCTCCCCTCTGCTGCTAAAATAAAACCTCACAGAAATAATGTTGCGGCTCAGGAAACGTCATGGCAGCAGGAGAAAGTGAGCTCTGAGGTACGACAGGGACGGCGCTGACTCATTTTGGGGCTGCCTCCTGTGAGTCAGCGACTGGACCGGGGCTGGATCCACTGAGACACGGGCCTCCTCAGAACAGCTCTGATTCTGCTGACCTCATGACCCCGAACACCAAAACACACAAACCTAACACTCAGAAGCTCTTTGCTTGTCTGGGGCCTGAAGCCASGGGATGTCGGTCCGTGGGAAAGAGAGAGTTTATTTTTTAAGGCTGGATGTGTTTCTTTTTAAGGTTGCGTGATGTTTTTGCAGACGTCAGGCCGGTGGTGTGTCACGTGTGTAAATTTGTGCACCTGCCTTTTTTTAGACACATTTTGACCACAGGAAACCATTTGACAATTAAAAAAAATAAAATAAAATAAAGCGTTGGCAGCAACTGGAAAACAACCGGGAGGAAACAGGAGATTTTACGTCCGTCTGAAATTGTTCCTTCAGGTTTGAGGAAATTAAAAGTCGTGATTCTRAACATGTCTTGTGAGGAAAGTGAACAGCGTTTAGCTTTGCACTAATGTTTTATTTAAAACAGTCACCAGCACGTTAGAGCGTGTGTCATCAGCCTAATACTTTTCCTGCTAAACCTCACATTAATGTAGTTTACTCATCAGAGGTTTGGGTATTTCCAAACATATTATTAAGCTGTAAAACAAGATTGACTGTATTTTAATGATTTACTGCCCCCTGGTGGTGAAAACTCTACAATTTCTATTTACTTCAATTTTACAGATTTTTTTACATCAAGAACATTAATGAACATTAGGTAAATGTTGGCCAAAAAGCTTGATTTATTCATTGTGATTTATGAAATTTGTTGCATTTATCCCACAATGGGGCACTCTTTATTTTAGATCTATTATGTTTCATTATTACAGTTTTTAAAGTGCCAACGACATGCATATGCTTCAAATTAAATAAAGTCAAAGAAAACATCTTTATATTTCAGAAAATCTGCATGATACTCATAGTTTTACCCATTTAGTCACAAATTGGCAGGTTTTGTTTGGAACTTGGCTCAAAGTGAAACAGGAAGTGACATCATAGGGGAACTCCATGGTTTTCATGAAACAATAATTATAGTACTCTTATCATTAACTGACCCTCTTCATCTCTGATTGTGACACAAAATAATAATAAAACGCCATGTTCCTCTCTATGGTTAGTTTTGTTAATGTAGCAATCTAAGTTAACTTTATTGTCATCACTTCCTGTTTCTTCACATGCAAGTACAGCAACTGTTCATCAAAATTATTTTTCAATATAGTATTAATGTTTCCAGAAATAATCACTAATTCTATTTTTATTTTACAGAAAAGAGCTGTAAGAATAGAAAACATTACTATCACCCATCAAGTATATTATTTCATCAGTTAAAATTATTAAAGTTTTATGAGTTGGTTGATTATAATATTCTGCAGGTTCATAAGGCTCATAAAAAATGAATTACCTTTGAACATTCAATCACTTTTTGTTAAGAGGGAAGTTTGCTATAATCTGACGGGATTAGAGATGTTTGGTRACCTAAAACTCTAACAAATTTGAAGGACAGCTGTGCTTCAGTCCAACAAATAAGATTATGGAATAATCTGGAAAATGATTAAAAAAATGCTGGTTCAATTAATTTGTTTAAACAAAT
>NW_013952860.1:11524-19129 GCF_001266775.1 Austrofundulus limnaeus | reverse complement strand
CTCCTACCTTTCATTTTATTTTATTTGTATTGTTTTGTCGTATGTGAATATGTTTTCTTTAATTAAAATGAAATGAATAAATTATATTAAAATTACATTATGACACTTTAACTGTGAGATTAATTTATTGTTTATGCTTGTTTCTACAAGCACAGTAATGTACATTTCACTGTTATTATCTACTTAAAACTATAAGTTTGTAAAACTAAATTCAGTAAATCAAACTAAAACAGAAAATCTCAGCAACAACAGTTCCTGTGGAAGTRAAGAAAACAGAGTTTGCGACCTTTTACGACAGTCAGAAAGCGACASAGAGGAGAAGATGGCGGAGGTAGCTAACGATGCAGAGCTACTCAAGGAGAAGGCAAATAAGTACTTCAAAGGTAATCCCGAGGAGCTGACAAGTCGGTGACTTGTTCCAGCAGCTCAGAACAGACAGCTCCACCGTCACTGATTCGACCGGAAGCTTGTTTTTATCTCATTTTGTGACAAACCGAGCCTGTCTCAAACGTCACTCTAAGCTAATGCTATCCACACTCCATTCATTCTAACGGCGACGGGTTAGCCGCTAAGCTAACGCTAACTGTGATCTCCATTCATTTCTGCGGCAGCTGTTAGCTGTTGCTGCTTTAGCTGTAAAACACGCCGTCAGCGGTCGGTGTTTTATGAGAGCTAATGAGCTCGGCCATCTGGTGCTGTTAGACATGTGCTGGTTAAATCCAGTCCTGGTTTTATGGATTTTAATGTAGTTTTATGTAGAAGTAAAAGTGGAGCTAATCCTGTTAGCTAGCTAATGTTTGTTGATTCTTCTTAACTTTAACAGCACCCAGTTTACTTTCAGTAAACCCTGTTTTTTTTTGTATTATGACCACGTGTCCATTCACTGGTTGTAAGTTAAGAAAATAGGTCAGACTTTTYTCTGGTTATGAAAAGAAAATGCTTGTTCAGTTGTCTAACTTCCTCATGTGAAATGCTAACTGAGTCACATGTGCTGCCCTCACTTTCGAAAGACGTTCTTGTAATCTTGAGTAGATTGAGCAAATAGTTCATAAACATTTTAGAAATAATATAAAGGTTTGCTCATTAAACCCTGACAGCATTCCCCAGGGTTTAAAATAAATGATAATAAATGTAGTAAATTGAAGCATACCTGAGCACTCACTGGTGCACACCAAGTGAGTTTAAAACTGTGGTATTTTCTTTCATTTAACGTGTACTAATTATAATTTAATTGCGCTTTAATTGTAATAAAGTCTATTTTTATGTTGTGCACTTTGTGTGCTAAAGTAGAACCACTTTAAGTTTAATCAAAGTATATTTGAGGAGATTTCAAACTATGAAGTAGAGTAAATTGTATATTTTTGCCTTTTAATTATGCTAAAATGTAACTGAGAAACTTACTGGTTAGAAGTGTACTAACAAATAGTATGTACTGTATCTATGCTTGTGTGCTTTTATCCAGTGGTAGGCACAGTTCTGCTAAAGCACTAATAGGTGAACTAATTTCCTGATTAGTGCTTTAGGGCTTTTGCTAATTTTAAAATTTCTTAGTGGATTAGCATTTGCTAAATTTAGAAGCACTAACTGAGGTTTATAAATGTTGTTGATCAACGTTAATGTTAACAGCTGAGGGTGAAAACTGTCACACATTTTGTTCATATGTGTGTCACTGATCCACCAGGTGACAATATGTGAACTGAACACAACTGTGGAGTTTCTATGATAAGTTTTAAGAGAGCAACAGACAACATGTGACTCATGTCTGTTGAACAATGTTCATAGGTTGATTAGATTATTTTAGTGCTTTAGAATTGGCTTTTGCTAAAATTTTAGTGCATTAGTGCTTTAGAATTAAAGGACCTAAATATTCGAGTTAGTGCTTTAGAATTAGGGGACCTAAATATTTGAGTTAGTGCTTTAGAATTAGAGGACCTAAATATTCGAGTTAGTGCTTTAGAATTAGAGGACCTAAATATCTGAGTTAGTGCTTTAGAATTAGAGGACCTAAATATCCGAGTTAGTGCTTTAGAATTAGAGGACCTAAATATCCGAGTTAGTGCTTTAGAATTAGAGGACCTAAATATTTGAGTTAGTGTTTTAGGGCTAGTGGAAGTAATTTTTAGATTAGTGCTGCCCACCACTGGTTTTATCACACATGGAGATAGCTGGAGTGAGGACAGAACAAACTGAGGGAGGATGACTCGCTGAAGAAGGAACAGCTGAAAGAAGATTTCGTTGTCAATAAATTAAAATGTTGGATTTCTTTATTTTATATTTAATTAATTAATAATCAGAGATACGGGGACCAAATCTTTCATCCATGCTGTTTTCTGATACTGGCTTTATTTTTTATTCATTTATTAAATCACTTTGATTGTTTTCAAAACATCAAGAAAGTCTCATCTTCATTCCTCTTTTAATGACCTTTAAATTAACACAAAATCATCAGACTAAACTTTGTTTAGCTCTTGCATCAAACCACAACGGTTCATTCAGTGCTGATTTATTTGTTTTCCAGATAAAGACTATGAGAATGCCATCAAGTACTACACAGAGGCCGTGGAGCTCAACCCACAGAATGCCATCTACTACAGCAACCGAAGCCTGGCRTACCTGCGCACAGAGTGCTATGGCTACGCCCTGGCAGACGCTACGAAGGCCCTGGAGATAGACAAAAACTACATAAAAGGATATTACCGCCGTGCCACCTCCAACATGGCACTGGGCAAGTTTAAAGCTGCACTTAAGGACTATGAAACAGTAAGAAATCTACCATATAYAAAACCATCAGCTGCAGTCTGAATGTCCTCAAACATAATGACTGATTCTGTCATGATTCCAGTTCATTTAAAACCAAGTTTAGTCTGTTTTTGATCAGGTTTACCAGCATAAACCTGTAAAAAGACATTAAGTTTCCTGTTTCGATGACAGGTAGTAAGAGTTCGACCGAACGATAAGGATGCAAGAATGAAGTATCAGGAATGCAACAAGATCGTGAAGCAGAAAGCCTTTGAGAGAGCCATCGCCAGCGACGAGAAGAAGAAATCTGTTGTCGACTCTCTGGACATCGAAAACATGAGTGAGTTTCCTCTTATTACTGAAAATATGATCTCTAGATGAGCTTTAAATCAACAGTCAGTGAATTTTCGTACAACAGAGCCCCTGAAACTGGTCTGATTGTTTAAAGAGACAACACTGGGACTGTTTACTGTCAATATAACAAGACAGAATCTGTAAAAAAAAAAACAACATTAATCACAGGCTTCCAAACAACTGTTAGCATATATGCTAACGTACTTCCTGCCTGCTGCCATGAAGGGCAGAAACAAAGGTCCTGCATCATCTGGATGGTACCCCAGGTGTGGTTTAGAGCAGAGGTTCTCAAACTGGGGTCCTGAAAAATTTGTAATAAACTGTTCATTTTGTTTGTTCATAAAAAAAACTTCATAAATGAATAAGGGGAACAATGCACCAGTCAAATAAACAATAATTATTCTCAAGGAATTTAGGCGTTAAAATGGCAGTAAATCAGTTTTAAATCTGCATGAGGTTTATAAGGGGGTCCCTGAAATATTTTCACCTCTGTAAGGGGTCCTCAGGCCCATTAAGTTTGAGAAACTCTGGTTCAGGGTCTTCATCTCCATCTTTTCCTCCGTTATCATTCATATGCTAACCGATGTTGAAAATTCCATAGAGAAGCTAACACGGTTAGCATCGAGTTCATCTCTAGAAATAAAAGCACATTTCAGACATGTCAAAGTCATTATTGTGAAAACTTCAGGTATCATTCAAACAGAAGAAAAGATGAGAAATATGTAAAAACAAGCAGCTTTACTGCCACATGTTTCTGTTACAGGAAGTGACTGTAGCGAGCGTTAGGCAGCAGCACGTTAACGTTAAACTAGTTGACATTTGAAAATCCATTCAGAATAGATTTAATCTCACACCTCTTTAAAAACATAATAAAGATTATTTTGTTTTGCAGCCATTGAGGATGACTACGTGGGGCCCAAACTGGAGGAAGGAAAGGTCACCCAGCAGTTCATGAAAGATTTGATGGATTGGTTCAAAGATCAGAAGAAGCTGCACAGAAAGTGTGCTTATCAGGTAAACGTTTCCTCCTGTCTTAACGCACTCTTTGGACTTCTTCAGACTTATTTTTTTATTTAAAAATTTATTTTACTCCAAAAAAAAAAGAAAAACGCAAAATATACACGGTAATAAAAGAAAAAAGTTTTGAACGAAATTTATTTTCATAAATTCTGCTTGAGTGGTCTTCAATATCTGTTCAATGTTTTCACCAGAGTAAAGAAATGTTGTGTCAGCAAACAAAATACATTTTGAAAGCCTCGACACATTGACCTGATCATTTACATACGACAGGGCAATTCAACTAAATGACTCCAGAGGCCACAGTTACTGCAKACCAACAGCTGAGGGGCCGAACATCCTGCAAATAAAGTCATTATGTAAATAAAACAAGTATTACAAATAGGGCCGCCACGATTAGTCGATTAGTTGACGACTAATCGATTATTAAAATAATCGATGTCTAATTTAATAATCGATAAATCGTTTTCTTTTTTTTTTGTTCTTTACTTTGTTTTTCTCTCCAAACTGCTTTGACACCTTCCACTGCCACGTCTGCCTTTCTGTCCTTGACACACATGCACAGTAGTGGTAACTGGGGTAGGCCGTGGACGTCACAAGACATTATACAGACAGGCTCTGGTATCATGGCTACCTGACAACAGAGCTCAAAGTGTGGGATCATTTTAAGAAAACGAAAGAGAAACCTGTGTAATATCTGCAGAGCAGAACTTRYCTTCYACAGCWATTATTTTTAGTTAGCATATAGCTAAAATCTAACCATGGTTATATAATAGCAGCTGCATTCTGACGTGATAAGCTGTATGTTTTATATTCAATTAACATATGATCTGATTAGTCGACTAATCAAAAAAATAATCGGTGATTAATCGACTATAAAAATAATCGTTTGTGGCAGCCCTAATTACAAAGATCTGTTACCTTTAAATTAGTTTATTTTGCTGCATTTTATCATGGATACAACATACAAAGCCCTATGTAATAACAGCTAAAGATACAGATAAATCAAAAACAAAAATAACACATTCTACCTCTTATTTAACACAAATATTTTAACACCCCTGATTTGCTAAATTTTTTAACCAATTTTATTTTCACTTTCATAGTTTTATCTTCAACTTCTTGTAGTTTTAACTGTTTTAGATATTCATAGAAATATTTTTTACCAGCTTGTGGCCAAGATTGTGATGTTTCTGTAGATACAAAACATGTCTATGCTTAACTAAAAGAACTAATTGAAATAAAAACCGAGGGTTTGGACTTTAGAGATGAATGAACCGATTGGTGGGCCAGATGTGGCCCACAGGCCGCCAGTTGAATAGCCCTGACATACGGAATAAACCATTTTGGTCCAAGTACAGAACCCTGAGGAACTCCACAACTAATATTACATAATTCAGATCTTAACATTGTTTACCTGAACAAAGTTTCCTGTTATTCAGATTATTAGATGCCCACTGTAGATCTGTAGATCACTGTAGATCACTGTAGATCTGCAGATCACTGTAGATCTGCAAATCACTGTATATCACTGTAGATCTGTAGATATGTAGATCTGTAGATCACTGTAGATCTGTAGATCACTGTAGATCTGTAGATCACTGTAGGTCTGCAGATCACTGTAGATCTGCAGATCACTGTAGATCACTGTAGATCTGTAGATCACTGTAGATCACTGTAGATCTGTAGATCCTCTAATTCAGTGGTTCCCAAACCTAAACACCAGCAGCAGAGCCCTGTGGCCCCAGCTGTTCTCAGTTAATAAACAATGTTTTCACATCAAATAAACAAGAGCATAGTAACTTTATTTATTACATTATTTTTGTTCATTTTAAGTACACTACTCTTATTATTTTGTAACGACAAAAACAAAAATTGCTAGTTGTCATTTTTCAGTGTAATTCAGAAAATATTTTCAGGGCCCCACTGTGGGTCCCGACCCCAGCTTTGGAAATGACTGTTGTAATTTATTGGAGGAGAACAGTGTGATCAATAGTGTTGAAGTCCCTCTTCATCTTCACTTTAAAAAAATAACTTTTGTGTTTTTCTTCAGATTTTAATACAAGTTAAAGACGTTTTATCCAAACTACCAAGTCTGGTTGAAATCACATTAAAAGAGGTAAGAGGTTATAATTATAGGTAAACTCAGGTTTTTGTTAGCCAACATGATAAGCCTGACCTCTTTCTGTTTGTCTTTTCCACAGACAGAAACAATAACGATCTGTGGTGATACCCACGGACAGTACTACGACCTCCTCAACATCTTCGAGCTGAACGGTTTACCCTCAGAGACCAACCCTTACGTATCCTTCCCTTCTCTAAGAGCCACGCCTTTTACTTCCTGCTTGGTTCTGTTTCTGCCTGAAATGAAGAAATAACAGAACTTGTGCGTCGTCGTTCTTAACCGCAGCTTCCAGCTGTTCAACGGCGACTTCGTGGACCGTGGTTCTTTCTCCGTCGAGGTCATCCTCACCCTCTTCGGCTTCAAGCTGCTTTACCCCGACGACTTCCACCTGCTCAGGGGTGAGGCGGCCATCTTTGTGTTTACCTCACAATATTGAGTCGCGGGTTTTGTCAGAGAGAGATGTAAAATCGTGTCCCTTCAGGTAACCACGAGACGGACAACATGAACCAGATGTACGGGTTTGAAGGGGAGGTCAAAGCCAAATACACGGCCCAGATGTTCCAGCTTTTCAGTGAGGTCTTCCAGTGGCTTCCTCTGGCTCAGTGCATCAACAACAAAGTGCTGGTAGGAGTCTGCACCAACTCTAAACTGTCAAACTCATGGCCCAAAGTGTAGCACAACAAGCTGTTTGCTCTTTTTATATAATTACCCAGTGACTCCGTCTGCTCAGCCTGTATTTAACATGTTCACAGTGTTTGGTGTTTTGTACTGTTGGACTCAGTGTTACACACAGCTAATTCAAATATTAACTTCACTAACATCTACACAATTTTATTATGGCCCGTTTCCACTAGTGTCTCTGTAGCACGGTTCAGCTCGGCTCCAATGTGTTTCCATTGCCCAATGGAGCTCAGTTTTCAGACTCTGGGACCGCCCAACCTTACGATGAACCGGCCCACTACAGTTGCTCCTGAAGTGTACTGGAAACCCACCTGAACCATGCTGAACAGAGCTGAGCTGACACAAACCGTGCTTTAGATGCGCTAGTTTCGTTCGGCTAACGATAAGAAGCTGAGCTGCTAATATTTAACATCCAGTCCAGCAGGTACCGTTAAAGAAAAGTGTGCTGCAGCACTGGAGTTACGCCCCCCTCCATCTATCCCTCCACCTCAGACCTCTCAGGGATTCAGTTTTACAGTCAATAACTAAACTTCAACATGTGACAAACGTAAGTGAAAAGGCTTCAGAGATTTTAATTTTTTTATTTAGATTTATTTTGTAGGGGTGCAACAATATGTATGCAACCGTTCAATATAGAGCTTTACGTTCAACACACACTATGTATGGATCAATACACACTGTGTATGGAA
>NW_013952860.1:8861-10219 GCF_001266775.1 Austrofundulus limnaeus | reverse complement strand
GGCTTACACATGCCTACCCTTATCAAATACTCCGTGTACAGAAATAAAGATATCTACTGTCCTTATACATACATATATACCTTAAATATACATGTATATACTTGTACATACATTACATGCATACATGGTTACAAAATACAAATATAAATCTACATAACAGTATAAAGTTTATAACTTTACATTTTAAAGCTCATTAAAAATCATTCATGTCCCTCCATAGTTTCACACCAACAACTGAAACACATCAAGATTTATTTGACTTTTCTCAAAGATTAACAAACCTCATAAGTTTACTCCTTTAATTTAAATCATTTCTGATTTCCAGAATGAAGAACTTTAATCAATGTTTTATACATTATTTCTAGTATTTTTACTTTGAATAAAAAGTTTATTAGTTGGTTTTATGATATCCCACTTTATTAATAAGCCTGATAGTTTTTTTGTAATTTAACTAATATGTCAATAGTTTTAGTTGTATTTCCCCATATTTCTGAGCAATAAGACAAACAGGGCCTAATCAAGGAGTATATAACTTACAAACCTTTTACATTTATTAAATCTTTTATTTTAAACAGTGTTCAAACAGTTTTTGACATTTTATTTCTAATATATTCATGTGAGGCTCCAGCAAAGTTTGTTGTCCAGAATTATACGAAATAAACTCAATATCTGTGTAACTTGATGAGATGAGTTTATTATAATCAAAGCACTTCTTTAAAGCGTAGATCACAGATAAAACCGTTCATGTCTTTTAAAAGTCACGTTTGAGAAAATAATTTGTTTCAGTAAAGCCAGGAGGCGGAGCTACAACCCAGCTGACTTGAAAAATTACAGCTTTTGAATTCGTATTTCTGCTAATTTAGTTCTTATTTTTAAACATTATTAAGCGTGAAAAACAAATGTGTGAATGACTCAGATTAAAGCACAGGTGTGTGTCTTCATTTCAAACTGTTCAAACAGGAACTCATCTGTGACTGAATGATGTCTAAAATGATTTGTTTCTGACTTTAATAGTGTGGAGTGTAAACTTCAGCTTTTCTTCACAAATTCTTGTTCAGTTTTTTAAAATCTGTTTTTGTCTGTAAACTGAAACCATGAGTCAGAAGATCTGGTGGAAATAACTGCCCTATGCTTAGGGATGATGTCATCATGTGACTCCTGGTGTCTGAATTTCACAGAACATTTAAGAAAATAACCTACGAACACACTAACCTGCTAACCTACGAACACACTAACCTGCTAACCTACGAACACACTAATCTGCTAACCTACCAACACACTAACCTGCTAACCTACGAACACACTAATCTGCTAACCTACCAACACACTAACCTGCTAACCTACGAACACACTAATCT
>NW_013952860.1:4245-7327 GCF_001266775.1 Austrofundulus limnaeus | reverse complement strand
ACCAACACACTAACCTGCTAACCTACCAACACACTAACCTGCTAACCTACCAACACACTAACCTGCTAACCTACCAACACACTAACCTGCTAACCAATGTTATTTCAGCACAACCAGTTACTATGTTAATGTGAATGCTAAAGCACTTAGCAAAATATTAGTTCCAGTGTTAGCAGGTTAGTGTGTTTGTAGGTTAACAGGTCAGTGGGTTAGCAGGTTAGAAGGTTAGCAGTTTAGCATATTAGCAGGTTAGCAGATTACCATGTTAGCAGGTTAGCACATTAGCAGGTTAGCAGATTACCATGTTAGCAGGTTAGCATATTAGCAGGTTAGCATATTACCATGTTAGCAGGTTAGCATATTAGCAGATTAGCACRTTAGCAGGTTAGCATATTAGCAGGTTAGCAGTGTTGTGCCCTCCACTAACAGGCTTCTTGGTCTCAGGTGATGCACGGAGGTCTCTTCAGTGAAGATGGCGTCACACTGGAGGAGCTCAGGAAGATCGACAGGAATCGACAGCCTCCCGACTCAGGTAGATTAACTTTTATAAACCTGAGTTTAAACTGATCCTGCAGGTAGATTAACCTTTATAAAGCTGAGATTAAACTAATCCTACAGGTAGATTAACCTTTATAAACCTGAGATTAAACTAATCCTGCAGGTAGATTAACCTTTATAAACCTGAGATTAAACTAATCCTACAGGTAGATTAACCTTTATAAAGCTGAGATTAAACTAATCCTGTTAGAAAGCAGGAGGACTCATGAACAGTTTTGTTCCTCAGGTCCCATGTGTGACCTGCTCTGGTCGGACCCACAGCCTCAGGTCAGTCCAGTTTACAGACACCAGTCCTTCTGTTGGTTATAAATCTGTAATAACTTCCTGTTGTTTGCTTCCTGCAGAACGGCCGGTCCATCAGTAAGCGAGGAGTGAGCTGTCAGTTCGGACCCGACGTGACGCAGAGCTTCCTGGATCAGAACAAGCTGGATTACATCGTGAGGAGTCATGAGGTCAAAGCTGAGGGCTACGAGGTCACCCACTCAGGGAAGTGCATCACCGTCTTCTCAGCACCCAACTACTGGTACGTCCTGYTGAGGGGGCGGGGCCATGCCCCTGGCTTCATGAATAAAACAAGTCCTTTCCTCTTAMGACCCGGTCCCATACGGCTGTAGTTGTTTACAAACCCTGAGGTTTCACAGCTGCACCGCCTGAAGCTTTAAATAAAGACTRACGGCTCTTTAAGTCTGAAAATAAAACATCCTTTGTTTTGTTTCCTGTTCCTGCAGTGATCAGATGGGAAACAAAGGAGCTTATATCCACCTCAGGGGATCAGACCTCAAGCCAGAATTTCACCAGTTCACAGCTGTGGTCAGTGTTCACTGTGCAGAGACGACTTTAACACGTTACCTTTTCTTCTTCTGTGTKTGGAGTTGGTTTTAGACCTGAGCTTTGGTCCTTAGGCCTGTCACAATAAATCAATCAATCACAACAGAAATTAGACGTCAGTTTAGTTTATTTTTACAGCACCAAGTCAAAACAAACTCAGTCTCTTGAAATACTTGATTTGACTCATTTTTTTCTTATTTCAAGAATCTTACCAAGTAAAATGTTCTGACTCCACTGGCAGAAAGTTTTGTCTTAATTTGAGTCAAATTTTCAGGATAACAAGACAAATAATCTTACACATTCTGAAAACAGGATGATTATTCTTACACAATCAGTTCTTGTTTAGTAAATCAGTCTGAAAACAAGATCAAAAACACTTTTTAGCTGATGTAAGRTWTTAAAACTTGGTAAGATGACAGATGTTGCAGAGTAACATCAAAATCGTTTATCGTGATAATTTATCTCGCAGTAAACTGAGTTATGGTGACAGGCCTACTGGTTGTAATTCAAGCTTTTTTTTGTTGTTAATAACTAAAATCATCAATCAGGGATGTTAAAATATTTCCTGCAGCTGCTTCTAATAATGAGTTTTTATTTTTTTTTACTTCCTGTTCCAGCCTCATCCGAATGTCAAGCCCATGGCGTACGCCAACACGTTAATGCAGCTGGGGATGATGTAGAGTCCACGCACATCTGTCGGCCATCTTTTAGACTCTGTCCTCTGKTCCCGGTCCATCCTGCCCACCTCAGTCCCTCCGGTGCTCGGACGTGCCCCCCCCCCACCTGGTTCTGACGGGAGCAGAACTGCTCCTCTTCTCTGACTTCAAAGACGGGTCCTCCTGCACCATCACTGAGTCAGACCCGCCTCCTTTCAGCTGCTTGATGTTTTTATCTATAAACATGTTTCATTTATCAGCAGATGGGTTCTAATAGCTGGTTTGTACCAAAGATCTGTAACGAAAATGATTGTTCAGTTTTAGCAAAAAGGAACTTGTGACTAAAAGCGAGCGTTGTAACGTAGGTCTGCAGGAGCCTCGTGTCTCAGTGTTAGTCCAACCAGCCCACAGTATGTCACTTTTTACTCAACAACAACACAAACCTGAGTATTTTTATCAAAAAAACCCTCTGGGTCCACTCATAACGGTGCTGTTCACCATCAGTGACGTGTTTTTTCTGCTACAGTTGAAGACGCCGCTGCTCCACCGTTCTCCTGCCACTCGCCCGGCAGCTCCTGCACAGTCCAGTCCCCCCCGAAAGTCCAAACGTCCAGAACAGTCCTGTCTAAAAACGCACAGCTCAACGTCTGACAACCAGTACACTGATGTGTATGTATATATACTGTATCATTTAAAGATTATGTGTAATGTTTGGAGAGAAATGTTGAATTAAAAAAAACGCTTCAGTGATTTTAGAAACACTTTGATTTCCTCATTTATCTYAGAATTAACTCTTTATTGTCTTAATGTGTTTAAACGTAGTGAGTTTCAGCCGTGGTTACTGGTGTTCAGGTTTGGATGTGGGATCAATCTTGTGTCAGCAGGAACTGAATTTAAATTTCTCAGATTGAATCTGAATGTTTATAATTTGAAAGTGAATTCATTGGTTTTAAAATGAATTTTACTAAATTTAAACTAAATTTAAAGTTTTGTAAATTGTAAATTACCAAAGTAAATTTGTAAAATTTACTCCTTTAGGA
>NW_013952860.1:0-3275 GCF_001266775.1 Austrofundulus limnaeus | reverse complement strand
GACAAGAGGAAGACAACCCTTGATTCACGGAGCTCGAATATCGAAAATCCAACTTGAAACTAACTTCACTGCGGTGTCAGCATTCACGCTTTTAATGTTAATTTTTTATTTCTATTTTAAACATTTGTTTAATTGTTTCTGCAATCTTTTATCTGTTTTAGCTGTTTATACATAAAAACTAAACTCAAAGAAAAGATGAGTTCTTCAGTCTTTGTTTTTTATAGTTTCTGTACTTTTTACATGTTTAACTTTATTTTGAAATTTTGTTCTTTTTCAAATCTGAGTCTGGCTCTAATAGTTGTCTTAAGCAGCTTTTAGCTACCATTCTGCTACTTTTAGCTTCTATTTGGCCTTTTAAGACTTTTAGCTAGACTTTTGCTACTTATAGCATTACCGTAATGTTGTAATACTTTAGCTTTTAGCTACCATTCTGCTACTTTTAGCTTCTTTTTGGCCTTTTAAGACTTTTAGCTAGACTTTTGCTACTTATAGCATTACCGTAATGTTGTAATACTTTAGCTTTTAGCTACCATTCTGCTACTTTTAGCTTCTTTTTGGCCTTTTAAGACTTTTAGCTAGACTTTTGCAACTTAAAACATTGCCGTATCGTTGTATTCTTTTAGCTTTTAGCTAACATTTGCATTTAGTCTAATGCTACTTTTAGCCACTGTTCTGTAAATTGTAGCTTGATTAGCCTTCAGCTACTTAAGCTTCCAGCTTCCCTTCTGCTACTTTAAATTAACCATCTGCTACTTTTAGCTTCCACTTAGCCTTTTAATAAGACTTTTAGCTAGGCTTTTGCTACTTATASCATTCCTATAGTGTTATACTACCTTAGCTTTTAGCTAACAATTTGCCTTTAGTCTAATGCTACTTTTAGCCACTGTTCTGTAAATTGTAGCTTAATTAGCTTTCAGCTACTTAAGCTTCCAGCTTCCCTTCTTACTTTTAGCTCTTGGAGGACTTTTGCTATTTTAGCTTTATGTTAGCATTATACTGCTTTAGCTTTTAGCTAACTGTTTGATTTTAGTACAATGCTACATTTAGTTATTTTTCAAAATTTAGCTTTTACTTAGTCTTTAGCTACTTTAAGCTTTCAATTACTTTTCTGATGCTTTAAGTTAGCCATTTAGCAGCATTAACRTACATTAGCATTTAGCTAACCATTTAGTTTTTGGAGAAATGTTACTTTTAGCTACTGTTCTCTAAATCTTAGCCTTTAGTTACCATAAGTTTTCAATTACCTTTTAGCCATTTGTTACTTTTAGCTTCTAGTTGACCTTTTGCCACCTTCAGCATAATCACAGCATAATGCCATGTTAGCTTTTAGCTGTTTTTAATGCTCTAAACTAGTATTTAGTTCCGTTTAGTTTTGGCTGAGATCGTTCAGTTAGTTGGAGCTGATGACTGAACCACAGACTGAAGCTGAAAATGACTTAAAATAAAACCAGAAGCTAAAATATGCTGAGTCATGGCGTCAGTTTGTTACCGGATCAGAACCGAAGCTCAGATTTCTGCCTCAGAAACTGAGCAGTGGGTTCAGGTCCAGCTGCAGGGTTCTGGTTCCTCACCGGTTCTCGTCTGTACGGTTCCAGGTTCCCGCTCCAGGACCCGGTCCGGCTTCAGAGGTGGCTCAGGAACATGGGTCGGGAGAACTGGACCCCGTCTCGGCACCAGTACATCTGCAACGAACATTTCTCTCCTTCGTGCTTCAGGGTCCGCTGGGGGGTCCGGTACCTGGAGGCCGACGCCGTGCCRACGGTCTTCCAGCAGAACCAGGTGAGTTCTGTTAACGGATCAGAACCTTCGGCTGCTTCAGGACGTCACAGCTGTGATGTTTGGAACTTTGAAGCTTTTTGAAATATTGAACTTTAGCTTCATTTGGCCTTTTAGCTCCTGTTCTGCAGGTTTTAGCTTTAGGCTATTGTTTCATTAACTTTGTTTTAGCTACCATTTTACAAATTCTAACTTTACTGTGAAATTTAGCTGTTAGAAATTATTTGCTAATTTTTGCTATTGTTTTTGATCAATCTTAGCTTTTAGCTACTGGGTTGCTAAATTTTAGCTTTTTACTAAACTTTATTAAATTATGTTTTCCCTGCAGTTTAGCTGAATTTACCTTTCTGTTTTGCTAAAATTAGCTTTTGGCTACTGTTTGCTAAGGTTTAGCTTTCAGCTACTGTTTTGATGAATTTAGCTAAATTTGAGTTTTTACCCACTGGGCAGCTAAATTATAGTTTTTAGCTGCTGTTTGGCTTAATTTGACTTTTTAAATACTGGGTTGCTAAATATTACCTTTCAGCTACTGTTTTGGTTAATTTTAGGTTTTATGTACTGGTGGGTAAATTAGAAGTTTTACCCACTGGGCTGCAAAATTACAGTTTTTTAGCTACTGCATGGCTTAATTTGAGCTTTAGCTACTGGGTTGATAAATTTTTAGCTTTCAGCTACTGTTTTGGTCAATTTTAGGTTTTATGTACTGGTGGGTAAATTAGAAGTTTTACCCACTGGGCTGCAAAATTACAGTTTTTTAGCTACTGCATGGCTTAATTTGAGCTTTAGCTACTGGGTTGATAAATTTGTAGCTTTCAGCTACTGTTTTGCTAGACTTTAGCCTTCACCTACTAGTTTGTTATATTGTAGTTTTTAACACTGTTTTGTTGAATTTTACGTTTTAGTTTCCTGTGAAATATTAGCTTTTAGCTACTGTTTTGATAATTTTGAGGTTTTAGCTACAGGGTTGCTAATTTTTAGCTTTCAGCTACTGTTTTGCTAGACTTTAGCCTTCACCTACTAGTTTGTTATATTGTAGTTTTTAACACTGTTTTGTTGAGTTTTACATTTTAGTTTCCTGTTAAATATTAGCTTTTAGCTACTGTTTTGATAATTTTGAGCTTTTAGCTACAGGCTTGCTAATTTTTAGCTTTCAGCTACTGTTTTGGTAAACTTTATTCTTCCCCTGCTGGTTTGTTAAATTGTAGTGTTTAGCACTGTTTTGCTGATGTTTAGTTTTTTAGGATTCCTTGTTGCTTAATATTAGCTTTTAGCTACTATTTGCTAAAGTTTAGCTTTCAGCTACTGTTTTGCTAAACTTTATTCTTCCCCTGCTGTTTTGTTAAATTGTAGTGTTTAGCACTGTTTTGCTGATGTTTAGTTTTTAGGATTCCGTGTTGCTAAATATTAGCTTTTAGCTACTATTTGCTAAAGTTTAGCTTTCAGCTACTGTTTTGCTAGACTTTAGCCTTCACCTACTAGTTTGTTATATTGTAGTTTTT
>NW_013952859.1:375319-377482 GCF_001266775.1 Austrofundulus limnaeus | reverse complement strand
GTTATCGGCTAAATACCAAAATTAATCGTGATTAATTTTTTTGCCAATATTGCCCAACCCTAAGACCCACAACAGCCTGGAGCCTCACATCATAGACAACTCCAGAGGGGACTAAAGTCCAGTTGAGGGTATTGGTTCCAGAGCCCACACCATGCGTCGAGGTGAACTTGATTATACAGTATGTAGTCTGTACCTTTCGACCTCGCCCACAAGCTCAGGCTCCTTCCCTACCAGAGAGGTGACATTCCATGTCCCAAGAGACATCTTCAGTAAACCAGAGTGCCAATGCCCCTGCCTTTGGCTGCCACCCATGGCACCACACTCATATGGGCCCTCCTGCAGGTGGTGAGTCCACATGAAGGCAAACCCATGTAACTCATTTGGGCTGAACCTGAGTGGCCACCATGGGTAGAGGCCCAGTCACCAGTCCTGGCTTCAATTAAAAAATTTCAGTAGTCATTTCATACAGTAAAGGTTGAAAATCATCATCAGAAAAGAAAATATTTGCATCATTAGAAAAAAAGTAAAATCTTTGATACACTAAACACATTAGACTGTATCTCATTAATGTATCAAGAAGACAATTAAGGGCCCAGTACTGACCCCTGGGATACACCACAAGTAACGGCTATACATAGAGAGTAACAATTGTTTAACTTCACAAACTGTTGCCTGTCTCTTAAATAACTGCTAATCCAACTTAAAACCACCACTAAATATCCTCTACGCCCCCAAATTCTCTTATAGATGAGATTTTGATGTGTAAGTCTGTAACANGTTTTAAACGGCCAACAAGAAAACAAGAATCCCAACAAAGAACAGCTCTGACCAAACAAAATCTAATTCTTGTCAGCGCGGTGCGATTGCTGTGTGCTGAATGTCCTGTTTTAAAGGAGAACTCCCACGAGGCAGAATCTATTCAACAAAAAGGACAAGAAAACCTCCTCATTTGTGAGACATTTCTCATCTGCAGAATAGTGTTTTGTCTGATACTCCCAGTAGGACAAGAGTGATTAAATGCTATAAATCACTGACTCAACAATGTCATGCCAGTCCAGTGCAGGCCACTCTCATWAAAGCTTTGTCACAGCTGCCAGTCAAATGTGAGACTTAATGAGCACTGCCATGTGAAATCTGGATAATATTCAGTATTTTCTAATCAGCTTTTTGAGGTTTGCTGTCACATTAGCAGCATAAAGTCACTTAAAGTCCCCCGTGAGCTGTTATCATGGCTTTTGTTTTTCTGCTGTGAGCTTGAAGTCAGGAAGTTCCTTTTTCTAAAGCATCTCTGGAACTTCCTTTCTTTCGTTGTGTCCTTGTAAAGCTTTCTGCCTTCYCTCCTCGGAAAAAAGACAGCTAAACAAAACAATTATATGAGCTGTGAGGAAATGATAAAAGAGACTGCTGATGCTGATATTTAATTAGTTTTGATACGCAAGGCAATTATGTTAGCAATAAAAGCAAATTTATGTTCTTCTCTGACAACGAACTATTACATCTTAACTTAAACTATAAAGTATTTGAGATGTATTTTATTTCTTTTAATCTAAAAACAAAGTTAAAAGATAAGATACAACGGAAATTCCTTATCTATAAAAGC
Organism: Austrofundulus limnaeus; assembly: GCF_001266775.1. Classification (NCBI taxonomy): domain Eukaryota; kingdom Metazoa; phylum Chordata; class Actinopteri; order Cyprinodontiformes; family Rivulidae; genus Austrofundulus; species Austrofundulus limnaeus. Next base: position 375,882 of record NW_013952859.1, on the reverse strand, counting down.
TAAACCTGTATTTACTGTAGGTTTCAGTCAGTTTTAGAGATGACTTGTTTGGGCTTTAGGAAATGACAACTAAGTGGTCAGGAAGTTATGATCAGTACAGACAGACAAACAGGAAGTTTATGTGTTTGTGTATTGTTTTGTCTTTATCATGTATTCAAGAAAACTGAAATAAACAACAGCAAAAAGGGAAGGAACAAAAATGACTATATTCTACAGGTCAAAAACATAYATATGTGCACACATGTACGTAAATATACAGTACATATGCACCAAGGCCACTATAAGCAGACCCACTAGGGTTGGGCATAATCGTATCGTGTGCAATTAATCGTCAGAAAAACATTAATCGATTACTTTTTGGCACTTGACGATTAATACGATTAATGCCACCAGGCAGAGTCTGCTCGGTGCTCCTCTCCGCTTCAGATTTGATGGACATTAAAAAAAAAAGTTCTGTAAAATTTGATGTATAGCCTGAAGTCTGTTATTTTGACACAATTTGGATTTTTATGAAGAGGAAATCTTTCCCACTACCTTTTTTGACAATATTTATTCATTTAATT
>NW_013952859.1:372055-374319 GCF_001266775.1 Austrofundulus limnaeus | reverse complement strand
GTCTGTTCTTTTTTGTGGTTTGTAAAAAAAATTAATAAAAAAAAACCTTGATCAAAAAAAAAACCACCACTAAATACTAGGGGTGGGAATCTTTTATTATTATACCACGATTCGATTCGATTCTGTTTCTTGGGACCACGATTCGATTCAAAATCGATTTTTCACTCAAAACTGATAATGTGAGCCCATTTGTCCAGCTCCCAAAGTTCTTCATCTTCATTTTGCAAACCTCTTTCATGTCAAACTCAGACTCATTCATTAAAACTAAATGAGTCCAAATATTTGCATTCAATGAAGACAGGGCCGATTGAATCTCTTTCCTCCAGTTTTGTAGTTTTCCTCTTTGTTTTGGTTCTTTCTGCACAGTCATATGTTCCAGAAACAGCTGTGTGGTGATGTCAGGACGGCCCAYGTAGTTACAAAATGGAGACTGATAGCCATTGGATTTACTTTATTTTTTATTTATAATAATCGATTTTGGGGCATTTTAAATCGATTCTGAATCTTTGTAAATGAGAATCACAATTCTGATGTAAAACGATTTTTTGGTGCACCCCTACTAAATACCTTATCCATCCACCCATTATCTTTACCCGTTTCTTCCTTTGTGGGTAGCAGGGGTCACCGGTATGTCGAGCAGTCACTTTGGGAAGGGTGTGGTAAACACTGGACAGGTCGCAAGTCATTCTCCAGGCCACATAGAGACAAACAACTCTCACTCACAACTAAGACAATTCAAAGTTACCAATTACCCCAACATGCATGTTTTTGATCTGTTAGAGGAAGCGGGAGAACCTGGAGAAAACACTTGCACACATGCAGAGAATGTGCAAATTCTACCCAGAAAGGTCCCCGTCTGGGACTCAATCCGGCAACCTTTTTGCTGAGAGGCAACAGTTCTACCAACTGAACCACTGTGCCACCCCCACATAGCATATTGTTCCTGTTCTTTATTAAAATATCACAATCTCCAGTTAGTTTGTTTGYATATTTCCCAGTGCAATTAGGCTCTATCATCAGTAAAGGTGTAAAAAAAAAACGAACAACTGTSAAATTCATAACCTACCGCTCCCTTTCAGCTCCCGTACATAGTTACTGGGAAACCACCCAGTCTTCCCATTTAGTGAGCCTTCCCACCAGCCCCCATCCTCCTGCCTGGACACGGTGATGATGTCACCCTTGGTGAAGGAGAGCTCGTCCTCGTTGGTCTGCTGAAAGGGGAAGCGCGCTTTGACCAGCACCTGGCCACACCCACTGCCATCTGACATGTCCTGTGAGCGAGGAGAAAATCCAACAGAGGTTAGATCTGTTTCATGTGTCGTCACCGCTCGAGTTGTAATGCTGTCATTGTGACTCACCAAACTRCGGTACTGAATCTGCAGCACTTTAGAGGAGCGAGTCTGAGTGTTCAGGGAGTCAAATGATTTGATCCTTAAATTTGATGTGTGCGGCACAMATACACTGTCTCCTGAAGGGCCTAAATGTACAGGAATAAAACACATCAATTATTAACATCCAAACAATTATTATACGTTAAAAACAAACAGGGTGACTGCAAAGATTTTATCAAAATACATAAAACACAAAGAACAAACAAAAGACAGAGGAGGGCCAAAGTTTTGACAAAAAGAGATAACCGTGAATCTAAAACTGTTTACCTTCAGTGGCTTTATTGAGGGCAACCAGGGTGTTCAGTACTTTAGAGAAGTTCAGTCCCTGCAGCAGGTCACTGACCTCAAAAGTCTAAAGAGGAACAAAACCATAAGAAAGATGAAAGAGACACTTTTATGTAACAGCCCAGATGGGAAAGAAATAGTACAGGCCAAACAATCACTGAAAAAATCGATAGAGCTTCAAAGAAAAAAAGTCTTCTTTGTGAAATAGCTTCATGTGCGTCGAACTATTCAGACATTTGGACACACCTGCTGTACCTATTCATTTTACAAGATGTGGCCCAACCTTTGAGTGGTTTCTGTTTTCACACAGGCATTTTTTTAAAGAAAGTCTATWCACCAGTGCTTTAGCTCCTTGAACTAATGCTATGTAGTTTTATAGATTAAATGAGTCCTTGTTGCATTTATTTAAATTCAGAGTCTAGTGAGGCTTTAATTCTCTGATCCAACTGCAGTCTGAAGCAGGATTACTCCCGAGTCTGAGCTGCATTTGTAATCTCCCAATCAGACACATGTAAGTGTGACACACACACACACACACACACACACACACACACACACACACACACACACACACACACACACACACAC
>NW_013952859.1:367299-371055 GCF_001266775.1 Austrofundulus limnaeus | reverse complement strand
CACACACACACACACACACACACACACACACACACACACACACACGTTTGCTCTTCTATCCTCATGGGGACTTTGCAGTGGCTTTCATTAATTTACCAGTCATTTCTATAACCTAACCCTGTCCTGACCCCTTAACCTCACAGGTACATACCTGACCCAAAACCTAACCCCTGACCCATCAACGGTATTTCCCCTAATGGGGTCCATGCTTTTGTCCCCATAAGAAACACTGGGTCCTCACCAGGCTGTGTGTAAAGGGAAAATGGTCAAAAATTGTCCCCAACAGGTAAMAAAAACATGTATACAAACACACACTCCAAAACACCTCAGAAGCTCCTAATCTTGTGTATACCACACATGCTAAACAACTTGTACTGTATATTCCCAAAACATGACAGTAAGGTGCTACCACGTGTAGAGGAATCTAATGAACTTAAGGAACGTGTTCATGAGTGAGGACAAAATGGAGCTTGAGGTCAACAGATGGATTCATGCAGCACTTTAAGTATCGTGTGATCTGCGGGGGTCTGTTGTGGTGAAGAGAGAGCTGAGCTGCAAGGTGAAGCTCTGTTGGCTGGTTGGTCTACGTTCCTACCCTCACAAACTCTTGGTAGTGACTGGAAGAACGAGATCGCAGGTACCGGTAGTTAAAATGAGTGTTCTTGGCAGGGTAACTGGACTCTCCTTTAGAGACAGGGTGAGATGTTGAGTCATCTGAGAGAGACTYGGAGTAGAGCCGCTGCTCCTCCACATCGAGAGGAGCCAGTTGAGGTGGTTCTGTTAGGATGCTCCCTAGACCTCTTCCGTGCATGTCCAACAGGGAGGAAAGACCCCAAAGACTCAGGAAACGGAGAAAACATCKCTTGGCTAGCCCAGTCCTCCCAGAAGAGATGTAAGAGGTGGCTGGGCCTCCCTGCTCAAACTGCTGCCCCTGTGACCCAACTCCAAAACCAACAGAAGATTGACAGATGGTGGAGTGATTTGTGGCATTAAAAAAAATCATTATTACTTTTAAATTACCACCTGCAAACTCTTATTTGTTATCGAAAAGCCATACATTTGGACAGAACTGACTATCTGGCATCCCAAGATTTCTGGGTAGCCAACACACTTTAAAATATTTACTTTTTTCCCCTCAAAGATTGAAAGCCTGTTGGTTGATTGTCTATACTAACAGCATCAAACTAATTCTGAAGTACCTACTTCAAAATATATTAGGTGTACCGTACAGAAATCAACAGGCAAAGTGGCTTTTTGCCCTAATCTGTAGCAGATATTTAGCTCAAAATGGAAAAAAATATAAATATTTGAGTGTGAAAATGTTGATAGCGCATTGTAGGGTTTGGCTTCAAAAAGAGAAGAAACAAAAAGCTTCACCCAGAAACTCATTTTGTCAATAAACCTGTTTAACTACTACAGTCAAGACATCTTTTGCAAACCTTTAACAGCAAAACTAAACTGGTGATAAAGACAGTAATAACAACCTATTTTTAAAAACAAAGCCGAGTGTTTCTGCCTCTGATAAAAATAGCCCCAGCAAATATTAAATGGAACATGTGCGTCTTTATTGACCGGTCAAACATTTTACTTCATTATAGAGTTTGTATGAATTATTACTGAAATGAGGGCACTCTAAAATGGACAGAATCAATATTGGACACGCTTCACTTTAATTACAGCTGGGATTGAACGTATGAATGTGACTGACGGTGCAGCTGATGGTGAAAATTGTCCTCTTTAGGACACTCGGTCTGGCTTGTCCTCTGCCTGCCCGACTGTCTGGTTGACTTATTACTGACTGCTAGTAACACAGTCCTTGGCTGTCAGTGACATGGCTGGCGTTCCTCTAATCAACCTGATTGGAAATTCACTGGCTGCCTGGAGAACTGCATTACATCATTCTCCTCTTGCCCTCCCCCTCATTTCATCCTCTCATTCTGTCTCCACAGTTCCTTTGAGGATCTATTTTTCCTTCTTGTGTAAAGCACTCTCATACAGTTTAATCCTTATTCATGTTCCAGGTGTCAGAGAACAATCTTGTTATACGTCTACAACCTGCCTTTCCTCCACTACAATCCCACAGCCTTTTATTTTCCATGGGTAAGATCAATCCTGTGTGTGCCATTTAGGACATTAATCACTAGATCGTTCATCACATTCACAGTGGGAGGTCGTAACCTGGCATGACCTACTTAAGAGCAAAAACACACCCTGCCATGTTGTACTTTTGAGCTCTGACAGCAGCACAATCAACATTTCTAACTTCATCTCTGAGCCACAAAGTTTAATGATTTCCACAGAATTTCTTTTTGTTTTTTAAAAAACAAAAATTAAATAAGTACCCTACAAAATATCATTAAATTCAGGAACAGGTAATTATTCAGATGTTTCCTTTCCTACATTACTGTGTGCCGTTATTTAAAACAAGGTAACAATCATCTTCAAAATTATCTTTAACTCAAAGACTAAATATTTAACCAACAACTAACTTGCTGATCAATGCCACAGAAGGGTTTAAAATTAAGTCACATGTAAAAACATGGTATCTGTGTAGACTTTTGCTGTTTCCATTACTGCAAAACAAACCAAATACAGCTTTTTAAAACAGCAAGTAAACTCATTTTGGCCTATTATGCACCTGTAAATACCACAGTTATTCTAATGTAGCCAAATATATAATAGATAGACATTTACATAATAATAAGCTTTTATTTTGAATTTATGATGACTTGAGCTTGAACTGAGCTTAAGTGAAAAACTGATATTTCTCTTTACATAACATGAGGAGGGTAGAGAAAAATGGGCCATCTGGGTTTCGGTCAACGCACCGCTCAATGGCCAGCATCTATAATGGTTTGGAGAGTGCATGAGAGCTAATGGTATGTTAATTTATACAACTGTGATCATGCTATGCTGAGCAAAAACATGTGTTGGAGCAACGCACGATGGTCACCAGACAGCATACGATTGTCTGACATTTGAGTTTGTCACCAACAAAATGCCAAATCTAGTACGTTACAGCAGAAAACCTTCCTATTGAAAGAATCTGTATCTACGGCTTACCTCCACGTTCAATCTAAAGAAACTGTTAATACTTTATGAAACTAAAGAAGCCCTAAACTATATATTTTTTAAATGAAGCAAATTGGTTATTGGCTACTTGGTAATCAATACCAAAAAGCACTCTGGCAAACAGAGGAGTGGTGTGGTGGTAAGCTGCTCCCGTCTTCCAACGGTTCTGAAATGTGTTGCTGGCGTTCCTTTCAGAGCACCAGCTGGTTACCTGTTACACATCATCCCAAAAGATATCAGCTGCAGCCAACCAAACCAAACTAAATTTCAGCTCTTCGTTTTAACTCATGCATTCAGGGCTTTACTTTTATTGTGCAAGCTGAGCAGATTTTCACCGCAAATTTATGATGCAACGCTCAGAAGCATTTACAGGAATTTGTTTGAGAACGTCCACACCAGAGGTGGTGCGGTGGAGCAGTGGTTAGAGGTGTTGAGCAAGAACATCACAGGATCGTCTCTTGGCCTGGATGGATGGAACTAGAGATGTCCCAATCAGATACTCAGTATCTGTATTGGTGGCAGATATGGCCATTTTTTGAAAATCGGGCAGAATCAGATTTAGTCATGTGATCGGGCCGATCCAGTTTTTGCAACAGTTTTCAGCATCATCATGCTTTACAACTGCCGTTAAGAAGTCAAGACGCACACAAGTATACAACCATGTCCACAGTGTGGGAACACTTT
>NW_013952859.1:363546-367119 GCF_001266775.1 Austrofundulus limnaeus | reverse complement strand
GTTAGTTAGTTAGTTAGTTAGTTAGTTAGTTAGTTAGTTAGTTAGTTAGTTAGTTAGTTAGTTAGTTAGTTAGTTAGTTAGTTAGTTAGTTAGTTAGTGGATGGGTATCGGAAAGACTAATCATTAAAAAAATCAGATTGTATCGGGAGCCAAAAAATCTGGATCAGGACATCCCTAGAAGGAACTACCACAACAGGCTTTGACATGGCAATCTGTTTTCTTAAATTAATATTTGTTTTGTTGAGAATGAGCTGCACAGGATTGGTAATTTGGTGGTCATTATTTTTCTTTTGATAAGTGAAATATAAATTTGCCAGTTGCAGACTGAACACAACCATTAATACGGCAGGGCAGAACGATGAGCAGATCATTTTGTATCGAGGCCCAAAGTTAACTTATAATGCAGCTGAACATCTATAGAGAAAAGTTTGAATGATTATGAACTGGCATCTAAAGCTTGTAGGCTACAATCTCTGATTTTTTTATGCAAGTAGCATATTTCTCAGTGCCAATGCTTGGCACGTGTGTACTTTTTTTCTGAACTGTGACCAAGAGAAAAGGCGTATGATGGATCTTGGCATTTAGAAGTAGCTCAGCTGAAATCTACAGGCTAATCTAGCTGGAGTGGAGAAACGGTCTTCTGTTGCTGTAGCAATATGAAAATGTGTTTTGCACAGACCTAATTTGATTTAAGAGTGAGCTATTTTAGACTGGCTAGTTTAGCTCTGACATGTTATATCACTAAACAGCTCTCCTTATAACTCTGCAAAACCAACTGTTAATCTTATACTGAAATATTTTTGTCCTACAGATAAAAAAAATACAGGGTTCATTCCCATTGTGCCTTCAGAACTGCCTTGATGTAACTGTCCTAGATTTGACGAGTTTTTAGAAAAAATTTTAAGAGATTTTTGTCTATACTGACATGTACGCATCATTCTGTTGTTGCAGCCAAGCTTCTGTTCCAACACAGCCAAGAGGTGCTTGTTCAGATTGAGGTCAGGTGACCGTGGAGGCCGTTGGAGTTCAGTGAATGAAGTGCAGGAAATGTTTTTTCCAGTTTCTGATCCAATGTCGGTGAGTCTGTGAGATGTGTTGCCTCAGTTTTCTATTCTTAGCTGACAGGAAGTGGCACCCGGTGTGGTCTTCTGCTGCTGTAGCCTGTCTGCTTCCAGGTGTTGTGTGTTCAAAGATTGTATTCTGCTCATCTTTGTTAGTAATGAGTGGTTCTTTAAGCTACTGTTGCCTTTCTGTCATCTCAAACCAGTCTGCCCTTTCTCCTCTGACAATAACTAAGTTTGTTTTAGTCCAAACAAATGCTGCATTAGATATTTTCTCTTTTTTTGGACAATTCTCTTTAAACCCTAGAGAAGGTTGTGTGTGAAAATCCCAGTAGATCGTCAGTTTGTGAAATAATCAGACCAGCCCGTCTGGCACCTACAATCACGCCACATTCAAAGTCACTTAAATCCCCATTTCATCCCCATTCTGATGATGGGTTTGAATGTCTTCACCATGTCTGCATAAATGTATTGATTTACTGCTATGTGATTAACTCATTAGCTATTTTAACAAGCTTAATAAGGTGGTCAGTGAGTGCATATAAGCTCTCATCAAAACTAAAATAACATAAAACAAATTATAAAGGCATAATGAAAAATTGAGTAAATAACAGTTGTGCTAGCAAAGTAGCCTCTCCCCTTAAGATTCATTAATAAAAAGCAGCAAATTTGAATTTATTTGAAGCTGTGTTTTCATTTGAAGACCCTGAGAGCCAGATGGAGGGAGTTCAAAAGTCGAAGTGACGTGCTAAAACTAAAGGGATAGATCAAGTAACTTTAGCATCGATGCAGTCCGTGACTGCTTAATGTATTGCATTTTTCTGTGGATTCTGAGTCATCTGGGACATGGAAAATTAAAAGAAAAAAGATGAAGCAACTGGAATTCTGTTCTGTGGCTGAAGAGGTGTGGAGCTACAAGRTTTGAACAACGTGACTCAAAGTTAGTGGATCAATCCGTTCACCCCCACCTCAGATAAAGTCAGATGAAATACAAGCATTCAGACTCACATTGAAAAACATCAGATATGTATCTGATTCAGTACCACATACTGAAAAGAACTGGGTCGGATTTGAGACAAAGAAAAATATGATTTGTCACGTTCAGACTGTCATGAAAAATCCAACACCTTCTGCCCCATTTTGCATACATTATATGCCGGTTGCAGAGCAAATTTAAATTGCAGTTGCAAATAAAAATTAAATGGCCATTTTATATGTTCTATATTGTTCTAAAATAAAAGCATTGCATAGTCATAGTTTGTTTTTGGTTTTATTCAACATACAAAAGCAAAGCATTGAAAAGAGGACTGTTAAAACACTGGATCAATAAGCAATATCTTTCACCCCTGTTCTGAGCTGCATCTGACAGCAACTCGTTTTGACGCTGTCTCTTTAAATGCAAATGAGGCGCTTCAGACCCCGCCCTCCTCCAGGGCTCACCCCACTGATCGTTGTCCATTCTAAACCGTTTGGCCATTTTTGTTGTTTGACAGCAGAGATACAATTATCTAGCAGCACAGAAACTTTTTTTATTTACAAATTAGAAGATGTCAACAAGGGAAGACTTGTCCATCCAGACTTACAATTCAGAGCCAGAGTCTGACCCAGAATGAGAGGAGAATTAAAATCGCTGTGAGACATAAAAATGGTGGATTTGCTAAATTTGTTAGCCGGTAATCCATGACCATGTTCAGCAGTTCTGCAGCAAATAATTTTGACGTTATTGTTCAAAAAAAAAACGTAAGGGAGTGGAGAAAACTGAATGTACTGAAAAATATGACCAATACAAAATATAAAGATGCAGCACCCAGAGAGACTAGATTCAACTTTTCTGCACTCCTAGAGACTCCAAGTACACAACTAAACATATTTAAGGGCTTAGAAAAGTTGATTTTGTGTGATATGTACTCTGTGACATCTACACTGCCTGACATAAGAACAGATACTTGCTTCCTCCATGGCCCCACCCGCCCTGAACTCAAACTGTTAAGCTCACGGTAGCCTCAGGAAGCAGGCGAGGCTGTATCCGGGCAAGAATATCCCAACTAAAAAACAGCTTCTACCACGAAAATCAAGACTGCTGAACTGATCAGGAGGACATTTCAACAACTTTCCTAATGTTGCAAAGGAAATTTTTACAGATACTAACGCACATATGTAAAATTAGCTATTTCAGGTATTCAAGGTCAGCCTTTAACTCTAGACCAGGGGTGGGCAATCATGATCCTCGAGGGCCGCAGTCCTACATGTTTTACATTTTTCCCTGCTCCAACACACCTGATTCAGTCACTGAACTACCTTTTCCAAGTTCTGCAGTGTGGAGGACCCAAACTGACATCATTAGAAATAAAAGCAGAAATAGATAAATGAACCTTTAAATAAATAAATACATTTAAAATGCACCAAATAAATTAAAAAGGAGAACTTTACCTCATGTTTTATAATTTAATTGACCATATTTATTTTTCCAGCTTAGTTCCAATAAATTTATATTTTAACACATAATTTAAAT
>NW_013952859.1:361082-363071 GCF_001266775.1 Austrofundulus limnaeus | reverse complement strand
TATATAGCCTAATTTATTGGAACTAACCTGGAAAAATAAATATGAAAGTCAATTAAAATATAAAACAGGAGATAAAGTTCTCCTTTTTTTATTTAATTGGTGCATTTTACGTGTATTTATTTAGTGGTTCATATAATTCTGCTTTTATTTCTAATTATGTCAGTTTTGGTCCTCCGTACTGCAGAAGCCTGATAATCATCTATTCATTCATATCAGGTGTGTTGGAGCAGAGAAACAAGTAAAACATGCAGGGCTGCGGCCCTCCAGGACAAGGATTGTCCATGCCTGCGTCTATTCTTTTGGTCCTTTACACACACTTTTAATTACTTTTATACACAATCATGTATTATAGCTTTGTTGTTATTTTATGTTATGGTAGAGAAATGTCCTCAACGTGCAATGTTGACGGGAATGACTGCAGAGCTGAAACATAACTAGACATGAACACTGTGGACAAAGTGAGTTTCAAAGAACTGGAAGTAGACATGAATATACAGTATATCTTGACCACAATGCATTGCAAAATACTGTGTTTGTAAACGCAAAAAGGTCCAAAGCCCAGTTGTGATTGCTGCTCATGTTTGTTGATGTAGCCTACTATTGAGCTGTTTTGAGCTGTTTACTTAGTTGTTTTATTATCCCAATACACAGACTCCTATAAAATATGTGCTTCCTCCTTGTCGTGAGCTTTGAATGACAACAGATCTGAGATTAGATCTAAAAGTACACAAACACTGATTATAAATCAGTTCTGCTATTTCTGGGGGAGAATTAGAGCAAAAACATGTTATTAGTAATGACTTTTTGTGTGCTCCAAATCTATAAGATAAGGATGCTAAAACAAAATCCAGCTTATTGTCTAATGTCTAAGAAGTTTGTCCTGAGTGATAGGATGAATTAAAATAATTAAAGTCAAGCTAACTTGTAATTACACGTCAATATTTCCACTAACAGCCTTTAAACACAAGAACGGCTCAACAGTAGATGCTTACAGAAAAACTGAGAAGATAAATACGTTTTTTAGATGAGTTTTAAATCCTACTTGTATCGTTTGATGCGACTCACCTCCACACCGAAAGCCCCGCAGCCTTTAAYGAACTCGGTAATATTCCTCTGACACTCGCTGTCGCTCCTCGGCTCCTGGAAAAACTACCACCGAAACAAAAAATACAAAAATAAATGAGCTTCAAACCATTGGCTGACATATAACCAAGCTCCTAACAGAAGTAGAGAGGGTGTTTCTWGCTTGAAAGCAACCTAAATTCAGACGGTGCTCTGCATGCACTTGCTGCTTTCCAGGATCAAAGTAAGCTAATAAATCCCAGTTCCGGTTTCAGCTTTCAAAATAAAAGAAACATTCGTTCAAATGTTTTTATTTTATTTTATTTTATTTTATTTTATTTTATTTTATTTTATTTTATTTTATTTTTAATGCATACATTATTTAACAATTAGAGCAGCAAATCAAGAAAAATCATTACATTACCGATTTCAGAAGAATAATAAGTATCATTCCCTACATACTTAACGTGTATATTTAATCTAATTTACAATTGAGCAACGTAAAAAAAGACAAAACAAGTTCAAAATGTTGCACACCATAACCTGAGAGAGTAATAAAGTTGCTACGAAGCTGCGATGCAAATAGAACCAGTGAATTTATTTTGAAAAGGTGCTTTCCCTTTTGTTTGGTTCTTTTCTTGGGTAAATCCTATTATTTACCAATAAACAGACTACTATACGTTACTACAGGAAAGAAGGATTGTTGGTACCACAGTTCTGGTTCTGGTGGCCTTTAGTAAAATATACAGAACTGTTCTGGTCCACCTCAGTTTTAGCCTGGAGTCATCTGACACAGTTGTAATACACTGGAGAGATGACAGGTTTTAATCAGGTCACATTTCCACATGACTTGTTACAGTTCATCCATGATTTTCACAACCACAGACAGTTAAAAGTATTTTATTTGATGAAAAATCACAATAACAG